>NW_005187608.1:269878-291267 GCF_000239375.1 Pundamilia nyererei
AGGCTGCCATATCGCACCATTGGCCCCTCTGGCCATCACCAGTAGGCGGCAGGTGAAGTGTCTTGCCCCAGGACACAACGACCAAGAGCCGGGGCTCGAACCGGCAACCTTCCGGTTACAAGACAAACTGCCAACTCTTGAGTCACGATTGCCCCGATGGATGTTAGAGAGGCATCTACCTACCCAGTTCTCCCAGTGAGGAAGTCCAACACCCATGCACACAGATGGCTGTTAAGTCCCAGATCCCTCAGCTTTGTGAACAGTCTGCAGGGCACTATTGTGTTAAACGCTGAACTGTAATCAACAAACAGCATTCGCACATAGTTACCCTGTTTCTTGTCCACGTGGCTGAGAGTGGTGTGTAGGACGTGGGCGATGGCGTCCTCTGTGGATCTGTTGGGTCGGTAGGCGAACTGCAGCGGATCTGTGGTGTCTGGGATGGAGGAGGAGATGATGTTCTTCAGCAGCCTCTTGACCGCCTTCATTACTACCGAGGTCAGTGCAACTGGCCGGTAATCGTTCAGGGATGAGGGTCTGCTGTTCTTGGGCAAGACGGAAGTGAACACACCTGCTAGCTGGTCAGCGCAGCAGACGGCCGGTGATGCCGTCTGGCCCCGCCGCTTTCCTTGTGTTCACATGGTCAGAATTAGCCCATGAAAATGTGATAAAAGTTAAAAAAGGAAAACTCATTTTGTATTTTCATTTAAATACCCTGACAAGGCACACTTGTGAAGTGAAACCATTTCAGGTACATCATGAAGCTCATTGAAAAACAAATAGTGGCTACTTTGAGGAATCTAAAATATAAAACAGATTTAGAGTTATATATTATCTTTATAATCCCATATAATCCCATCTTCAATTCAATTCAGTTTTATTTATATAGCGCCACATCACAACAAAAGTCGCCTCAAGGCGCTTCTTGCTTCATATATGTGATGTTTTCAGTTTGTATCTACACAAAAATACAGAAAAAACACTGAACGAGAAGCTGTGTCCAAACGTTTGACTGGTAGTGTGTATATTTATGCAAATAATTAAAAAGTCACACTACGCCAGCTTGTAGCTTTGCTTGAGAGTGTGTAGAACAAACCTGATGACAGGAACTCCCAGAAAACTTAAAAGTAATAAAAAAACAATCAAAGTTTGAGAGCTGTGAGCAAAAACGAAGCCGTAAACAGCTGGAAACCTGTGTGCTTATTACAGTAAACACAACAGTCTTGTATGTTTTACTTTATGAATTCATTTCTTGTGATCAACACAAATATTAACAGAGGGAGATACTTGATGAACCACACTGATCATTACAGTCTGCACTGGGCTTGTCTGCATCATCGTTTCACCGGACAGCATAATCACGATGTGGCGATGGCCAAACTGGCCAGCAGATGTCACCACGGAGTTGAGTTTCAGATCGTTTCGAAGCTTCGAGACACGTTTGGGTCAAAATCATCAGCAAAAGCGGAGCCGCTACACCACACGATGTCACATTATCTGACATCATCTGCACACGGCTTTCCTTCTAAAGGTATAATCTATAACTGGAGTCTGACAAACTCAGTGCCTCATGTAATACGAAAATAAGTAAACATGGCTTTAAACAAAATAATTTAGAGTGTCATACGCATCTGTTCAAGACAACCATGTGCTTATATTACAGCTGATGTGGGTACATTTGTGTTTTCAGTGACATATTACTGAAACACTAATTTCATGAAAAATATTGCAAATTCCTAATTCATTCTCTCTGTAAATTAAAGGCTGTATTATCCACGTTTTAAAAAGGGTCCAATTTTCAAGCATTTCCAGTAGTAACACAGCTGACGACAACATTAAGTTCCTTCTTTTAGCAATCAGTTGTGTTGGCACTGTATGAATATGGTGACACATGCACAGTGTGCCTACATCTATGTATGGATGGGAATGTGTCTGTAGCCCCCGATCTTTAATCATTTGCAATGCATAAAACAAATAGCAGCAGGGGACAGGTTGTTCTGCGTCTGTCTCTGAATCACACACATCAAGTATCTGGAGTCGAGATTGAATGTTTTACCTCAAATACGGACACTCTTACACACTCCAGTTATTTTTGAGTTTGAGGAAGAAGCCGGTGTAATGAGTCATGAACTTAACAACCACATACCCTAAGGTTAACTTTAACTGAAGCCTGAGCTTTGCTTAACAGAAAATGACGACCTTGCAGAATCTAAACCTAACCTTTTCTGGTTCTCACCAGTGTTTATACACAAAGACGTGTTGCACGTGACCTCGGAGCCTTTGTACACTCACTGTCCTGTTGCATTTTTTATTGTCAGTCCCATTATCATGTTCTCGCCCTTCTCTCATTTATTCTTAATGCTAATTAGTTGCGGACAGCTTGCTGCTCGATTAGAAAGCTTGAGAACGTGGAGCATTGCTCCTATCTGATCCCCATCAGGTTTTTCATAGCTGTGTAAGTGTTTGTTGGGTTTTTGGTTTCTATTAGTCTACGTCTGACAACCCAATGTGTGTCTGGTTCATGATTGGTTCACGTATCGCTGGAAAAAAAAATTCTTTAAAGGTAAAATTTATGAATAATAATTTTAAAATCTGCTGAATTAAGAGGTTTACTTTTAAGTTATTAAATACTTTTCCATACTCCATCTACTCTGTTATACGCCTGCTAAGGTGGCAACTCATCTGTGACTTTGATAAATCACTTAATGTCATTTACTTGGTAATGCTAGCTGAGTTTCACACAAAGCACAGGTTGTAACTGATCTCAGTGCATTTAGCTGTGCATGTGCAATTCACCAGAAAAGCAGCTGCCGGCATCTCAGCTTTGCACAGCTTCAGTCGTTGTTAACGAGATGGACACAGAGAGCGCTAGCGTAGCATAAGGATTCACGACAGCACGTCTGATATTAAAGGAGAGAGATCGCTTTACTTTTGTACGTTTTAATTTAGACAAGAGGAGCATTGCTTGTCTCGCTTGCTCTGAGGGAATGCCACAAGTTTCTCCCTTGGTTGAAACTCGTCAGGAAAATAAAGACACATCCTTGGAACAAGTTCTCAGTGCATTTTGACTTTCATAGCATAAGAACACAGAAAAAAACAACAATAAAGATTTCATAATTTAAACATTCGTGTCAAATGTCTGAGTGATAATGATCTAAAGAAGACAATGAGTTGGACAGAAAACAAAACCAGTATCTTTTGACTGTTTTACAATACCCCCACTGTGATCAAATAAAATCAAACCCTTAATTAAACCACAGAAAATGTGTTGTTGCTATGGTTACATTAAGTGAACGCTGTGATCCCTTTAGCTGCAGCTACATTCTGGCTGTTGGTACTCGCTGTTAGAAGCTACGAGCACAGTGAGTATTGTGGTGGGGAAAAAAGAGAAGAAGAGAGAGCAGAGAGAGACAGGACAGGAAGCACGCTACAGGAGAGAACCAGAGTTTAATCACTGCTCATAATTAAATACAGAGAGGTGAGTGAAGAAGAAGTGCTCCGTGCATCATGGGAAGCCCCCCAGCACCCGAAGCATATTGCAGCACATCTACAAGATGGTTCAGGTCACCTGATTAAAACTTTACTTTTAGTAAAAAGTAGAATGAGTATCTGTATCCACAATCAATCTATGTCCTCCCTATTGTAGTGTTACCTTACAAATCCATCAATAACAGCTCAGACACCGTGCAGCTAGTTATATAAATAGAAAGCTAAATAAAACTTGAGAGCACCGACTCACTCTCACTGACCTCTGAAAGCATGGGACTGCTTTTGCAGGGGTTGTGGTGTTACTGTAAAACAGAATTACACTACATGTGATTAATGTCACAGAACAAAGTGGAAGACTTTTTTGTTCAGGAAATAAAACTAAACTGTAGCCGTTGGGCTAAACTCTGTTCAGGACACAGTTTTATGAACGCCCTAAATCATAGTTCTACTCTGTTATAAATGGTATTTACAGAGTTCTGGCATCCACCCCTGTTCAGGAGGCAAATCCCCAAAGACCCAATAAAACTCCTCTTTTCTTGGCTAACATTATCTCCTTCTACACTTGATTTGAGCTATTTTTCTCTTAATAAGCATCCATCTCCATCACCACCAAGCCACTGCTATGACACGTTTTCTTAAATCACATACTCACTTTCAACTAAAAGTAACTAAAGATATGCATGTTTATTAGCTGTTACTAACAATCAACTGTATTGCAATTTGCAATATTTAAAATTTACAACAGCAGCCCTCCTGCAAGAACAAGATTCTCACACATTCATTTTAAACTACATGTGGATGTAGAGTGTCTCAATTTTCTTTCATTAATATAATTAGAAAATCTTTCCGACTTGCAGCAGGAATCCTCTGTTTGACTTCAGCGTTGCCACAGTAGTATTATAGCCTCCATAACTTGTGTTTGTTACAGATACTGCAGGTAAAACCCTGTTACATGGCATCGTTTAGTGTTCATGTGTACTGACTCTTATGCCTCAGGATGAGAGCCCAGTGGTTAAATGATAGTTCGGAGGGTTTTGAGACATATTTAGGCTTATTCAGCAAAGCAGTTTCAAAAACAGTCGACGACTGATCTACTAGCCATAGTGTCCATACGGCTGATCAAGCCTACTGTTTATAGCATGGGCTCAACTGCTTAACAATTAATCTTCTTATTAAACTGATGGTATGTTTGATACTGTGTTAGCTCCATTTAATTTCGTGTGTCACTACCAACAAGAGTGAGCCAGGCTTCGTCCTGCAGCTGAGAGACGAGCAGCGCTTAGCTAAACGGAATCAGCAGAATTACCCTGACATCTGAAAACAGACTGAAGACGAAGCTTTTCCTGCTCTTCCTCCACCATCAGTCAGTAGTCCCTTTCAATCAGTGCAGTGTCTTCGTGGCTCTGCTTCAAATCTCCTCCTCTGCAGTGACTGGGTTTTAAAGAAATTAGGTTCTTTCACGTGTCAACATTAATTTTTGGTAGCGCAGTGTCTCTCGCAGTGGAGTGACAATTTTATTTGTTTCTGATCTTTCCAGTAAGACTTAGCCGTCGTATTCCTCGTTAGATGTGAAAAGTTGTTCGACTCCATTTCTGTGGTGATCCACACTTTTAGACACGAGGCCGGTTCTTATTTTTTCAGTGCAGTATGGTCAGCTGACAGTTGGAGCTACGCAGCAACGTGGCCGATCAGGTATATGTTATCGTAGAGGTGGCCTACGAAGTCATCCGAAACATTGTGTGCTGCTCGTCGTGTGTTCCTGATAAACTCCCTCTTGGACATCTTGTTTTTCACGTGTGGGCTGGTGAGGTCGATGGAGAGCAAGATAAGGCTGTAGCACAGCACATACACAGCATCTGCAGAAAGAAGGCACCAGATTGGAATTGGAGAGAGGAACAGAAAGTGGAAAAACTGGTCAATCTGAGTGATTTCTACTACTAAATAGCTCTAGAGCATTCTTGTTTCCAAGACTTTCCAGAGGGGACAGGTGGTTAGATTACCACATCCATGAAAAGGCAGTAATCCATCCCTCTCTAGTCTTGGGCTCTAAAGTGTCAGACTGATCCTGCTACAGTTCCTAACCACACAAGCAGTTCAGACGAGTTAGCAATAATCCAGAGAGGCATTGGTTTCTCTGTGTTCTGCTGACATTAACAAAGCCTTTGGTAAATGCAGGGAAAGAATAAAACCTTCTGACATCCTTATTATGTGGCAGTGAATGAGGTTTTCATGTCATGTCTGCATACTACAGTTTGTTGTTACTACAGCAGGACGATGAAAATCACGCTCCCTCGACATTTCTGAATCCGAAAAACTGAAGCTTCCAGTTTTACTCTTATTATCATTCATCTGTTTCAGAAATCAAATACAAGACGGTTCGCTGTCAATGACAACATCAGTTTAACAGTTCTGGCAAAAACAAAATATCCATGAATGTTAGCATCTTAGTGTTTGCTGGGCATCTCTTTAATGCTAGCACCAAAGAAAAGGTTTTACAGAGAGTTGTGTGTGAGGGTGGACATTATGAAAGGACTTGGACTGGCAAGGCAGAGAGATTATTAAGATGGAAAAGATGTGCAGCAGATTAAGGATAGCAGTGGCTATGTGCTAACAGGTAAAGATAGTGTGTTGAGTAGATGAAAGGAGTACTTTAAGGAGATGATGAACACAGAAAATGAGAGAGAGGAGGGCGGATGGAGGACAGAGTGAATGAGACAAAATCAGGGCCGCTATGAAGCAGATGAAGAGTGGAAAGGCAGGTCGTTCAAATGACGTACCGTGTCTTATTTTGGAGGAGTTTTTGATCAGACTATTTAACAAAGGATGGCTGAGGAAGGGTACAGTGTTTCCAAAACAAGAGTGATGTGCAGCAACTACAGAGGGATAAAGCTGGTGAGCCATCTTCATGCCAAGAAAGAGCTCTACAGATGCAAATGAGATGTTCTTTGAGAGGGTCAAATGGAGCTGCTAGGAAATGTGTATGAGGAAGTCAGGAAATCAGAAGCATAACCAGCTGGGGAAGGATAGTAAGGAAGTGAGACAGTGGTGAGGTGTGCGGTCGGAGTGACAGATGGATTCCAGGTGGTTGTGGAATTAAATCAGGGATCGGCTCAGAGCCCCTTCTTGTTTGCTATGGTGATGGACAAGTTGGCAAATAAGGTCAGGCAGGAGTCTCCATGGACTTTGATGTTTGCAGATGAGAGCAGGTGAAAGAGAGCTTGCAACAGTGGAGCTATGCAGGAGCAAGACAGAACATACTTGTGTGTGTGAGAGGCAGGCGGGTGCTACGGTGAACACAGAGCAGAAAGAGTGAAAGGGGATGAATTTAAATATGCTGGGTCAACCGTTTAACGCGACGCACAAGAAAGGTAAAGTGCACGCAGAGTGGAGTGGGTGGAGATGGACGTCAGGGTGATTTGTGACAAAAGGAAGGTTTACAAGATGATAGTGAGACCTGCTATGATGAATGGTTTGGAGATGAATTCAGAGAAGCAAGGATTAGATGGTTTTGGGCATGTTTAGAGAGGGGATAGTGGACACATTGCACAAAGGATGTTGAATTTGGAGCTGTCAGACATGAAGAAAAGAGGAGGCCCACAGAGGAGAGGACATGCACGGGCTTGGTTGGACAGAGGAGGATGCGAGGGATACGGTGAAATGATCCTATGTGACAAGCCCTAAAGGAAGCAGCTGAAGAGGAAGAAGACTATCTTCTATCAAAGAGCCATCTCGAGGCCCAGACACACTGGTGACACTTAAGTTAACTCCTGTACTTAAAGCAGGAACACTAAGTACTAACCAGGACTGAGGCCCAGCTCTCGAACAAGCCCAGGGTTACAGGTACAAAACCTGTGGCTGAACTTGGTAATAAGGGTTTCCAGATATTCTCCTCTCTCCTCGGGCGCATGGATGTGTCTGAAGAAATCCCTCAGAGCATTGGGGAGAAACTGGTTACTGAAGTTATGGAGCTTCACCAACTCATCCAGGACATCCCGTCTGCCCACACAGAAACATACAGTCACACAAGCTGCAGTCACAGAATAGCATATAGATACTATCTTTATTTATTTAACCTTTATTTATCCCACTGAGATTCAATTTGTCATTTACGAGAGAGACTTGTTCCAGACAAACATATTAAAATATCTATACTAACATGAAAATACATTTAATAGTTAGCAGTAAAGGCATGTGTGTGTGTGTGTGTGTGTGTGTGTGTGTGTGTGTGTGTGTGTGTGTGTGTGTTAACCTCTCATCCAGATAAATCCTTAGCATCTTCCAGTTGAGCCGTCTGGTGTAGAAAATAAACTTTGCCAGCTCAGTGGGGTGATCCACTAGTATACCTTTGGACATGAAGTAACTGATACCCTACAAACACAAAGAGGAAAATGATGCTCTGAAATAGCAAAGACTTGTAGGACTAAAGTTAGAATCTAGAAACTGACTCAGCGACTCAGGGAAGGGGGACGTCTGCGTCTCAGGGTCAGACACAGAGAGCCCGCCGAACAGAGAGGCAGCTCTGAAACAAATGCTTCCCAAGAGAAAACTACAAGTTGTAGCCGACAAATTATTTTACTGTGAGCGGCAGCGTCTCCCAATCTACAAAACACTATATACACATTATATGGGCGTGGTGACAGTGTAACGACAGCTTGCCCCTGTGCTTGACTGTGGGGATGGCATTCTCTGGATCATACTTTATTACTTAGTATTATTTATTATTGTTGTATTATTGTTGTACACCCTCTACCTTACAATACAAACTGCCTAGAGGTGACTGATGTTGTGATATTTTAATATAAATAAAACTGAATTAAATTGAAAGGTCACTGGCAAACTTATGACACATGTGCCTTTTTGAACAGACCTTTGAGGCGTCGCAAGTAACATTTTAAGTAATCACAGCGCACTGTGTTACCAGTGGTGTTCTTGGTGACTGTGGCCCTACCTACTTTCAGTTTTGGGTCGACCCACGACTTTTCTTACGATCATCCTCTCTCCATGAGGTAAGATCTTGAAGGAAGCTCCATACCAAAGGTGACCGATGGTCATTTTATATTTTTGCTATATCTAAACAACCGCACCAACAGTTGTCACCTTCTCAATGAGCTGATGGGCTTGTAGCCCAGTGTAGGGCTTGTGCACGTCTACAATCTTGTCCATGACATCCTCTGACTAGGGATGGACATCGAGAAGTAGTCCAAGTGGTAGTCCAATTCCTTGGAATCGTCAGTCTGCCTGCGTATTGATTCTGCTTATCGGTTCTTGCACTCTCACTACGATTAGCTGATTTCAGTCCGTGTGTTGGGGAAAGGAAAATAGTGGCACAGTATAGTGTGGATACGGACATTACTTTTATTTTTTTCGCACAAAGGGACACGAGCGCAATGGTAAAGTAGAGACTATTTGAGGACAGAAACAACAGCACAATGTTGCTAACACAACATGCACCTGCACAGACAGCATGCTAAAGCTAAGCTAGCCAATAACCCACAATGACACCAACGTTGAGTAAATGCTGACCCCAGCCCAGCGCAGTCATTTGCGCTGCTGAACTACAAGAGTTACCAAACTAATGAGCAGTCAGGTTGCTAGTTTATTTTGTTATGCTAGCAATCTCCCACTCTAGCTTGTTGATCAACCAAAGACCTAAACAGAGTTTTCATTCATTTGAAAGCCTGATGCTTAGCCTTGTCCACCCCTGTTGGAAAACGCAAACTCAATTTTGACCATTCGAGAAAAAATTACCCATAATCATCTCACAGATGTAACATTATCTACAGCTACTTTCAGCACCATTGATATTTATTTAGAGATTTTTCTTTCTGAGTTAACTTCAATAATTACTTCCTCCAAACCATCAACGTGTCTTTTAGACCCCATTCCTACAAAACTGCTCAAAGAAGTCCTGCCATTAATTAATGCTTCGATCTTAAATAGGATCAACCTATCGACTCAATTGGCTATGTACCACAGGCCTTCGAGCTGGCAGTAGTTAAAAAGCCATCACTTTTAGCCACTTTTTAGCCATCACCAATCATAAGTCAGTCTCCTTTCATATCAAACATCCTTGAAAGAGTAGTTGTCAAACAGCTAACAGATCATCTGCAGAGGAATGGTTTATTTGAAGAGTTTCAGTCAGGTTTCAGAGCTCATCACAGCACAGAAACAGCTTTAGTGAAGGTTACAAATGATCTTCTTATGGCCTCTGACAGTGGACTCATCTCTGTGCTTGTCCTGCTAGACCTCAGTGCAGCATTTGATACTGTCGACCATAATATCCTATTAGAGCGATTAGAACATGCCGTAGGTATTACAGGTACTGCACTGCAGTGGTTTGTATCATATCTATCTAATAGACTCCAGTTTGTGGATGTAAATGGAGAGTCCTCTTCACACACTGAGGTTAATTATGGAGTTCCACAGGGTTCAGTGCTAGGACCAATTCTGTTTACACTATACATGCTTCCCTTAGGCAGCATCATTAGAAGACATAGCATACATTTACACATAGCATACATTTACACTGCTATGCAGATGACACCCAGCTCTATCTGTCCATGAAGCCAGATAACACACACCAATGAGTTAAACTGCAGGAATGTCTTAAAGACATAAAGACCTGGATGGCCGCTAACTTTCTGCTTCTTAATTCAGATCAAACTGAGGTTATTGTACTCGGCCCTGAAAAGCTTAGAAATATGGTATCTAAGCAGATTCTTACTCTGGATGGCATTACCTTGGCCTCCAGTAACACTGAGGAACCTTGGAGTCATTTTTGACCAGGACATGTCCTTCAACGCACATATTAAACAAATATGTAAGACTGCTTTCCTCCATTTGTGCAACATCTCTAAAGTTAGAAATATCCTGTCTCAGAGTGACGCTGAAAAACTAGTTCATGCATTTATTGCTAAAAACTAAAAGCTCCTTGAAAAGCCTTCAATTGATCCAAAATGTTCCAGCAGGAGTACTGACAGGGACCAGAAAGAGAGATAAATATTTCTCCTGCATTGGCTTCCCTTCACACAGATGCTATTCATTTATTTGTAAGTGAGCAAACCTACAAATTCAGCAGGGGATCAAATACTTATTTCCTCCAGTGTATAACTGTATCAACTGTTATCACTGAAGGTTTAGACAACAGACTGCAGATGCCCCAAATCCAGATGTGCGCATCAACCAATACTGACCCTTTGACTAAATCATTAGGTCAGGTGAAGGACGGGGATTAAGTTATTTTGTTCTTACACTGAAATCCTGGAAAAATTAACATATTGGCTGGCAGGAGATTTGATGGAAACAAAAGAAATATTCACAGTTGATCAGTCTCTACTACAGATCCTGGGTGTAACTTTATATATTACCTCCTGTGGGTTAGCATTGAATGTCAGGCTGCCTTCATCTAGCTGTAGATATAGTCTTCTATATGAGAAACCAGCAGGAAGCCTTCTGTTGTAGATGGAGCAGTGGCCCCAAGTGGACTTACATAGCCTGGAGGAATTGACATGGATTATTAAAAAAAACAAACAACATAGACATTTGTAACACTTCTAGTAAAAATGTAATTACCACAAGAAAAAACCGAGGTGAAGTGCCTTACCCCTGCCAAAGATATTCATCATTTCCCAGACCCTGCCACACACATCCAGCCAGGCACAGATCAGTAGCATTCAGGTATGACAGTATGGTGATGCCCAGTTCAGGTGGCAGCATCTCCAAGTCTATAAAACCATGAGGTTCCTTACCTACCAAAAAAGGAGAGACAAAATAGACAGACGTATTCAGATTTAGTTGTAGCATTTTTCTGTATTTGGTTGCACTGCGTGCTTTTGGAACATATGAGCTGTGAAATTGATGAAGACGTTTTCATAATTTGCTCCGTTTTTCGATTTGCATACATTTTCTTAAGCTGCAGTGTGTTCAGACCTCGGGGCCAACTAAAAGACCCCAGTACCAGGACTTCAAAATGCAAACTGACTTGAAGCACTGTACGCGTACTTTGTCCTGATTTTAAGTACATGCTAAAAAACTCATTTACTAAGCAGAACTCATGGCAGAACTCATGGCCAAACAGCTATGCCTCTCACTAATTGCACCCAAATTTCTTGGAAACCTTCGGACAGCATACAATCCTTTCCTACAATAGAACAGGTACAGCCCACCAGCCTCACCTAATGGCAAGATCCAGGTTGAAACCCCGGATGGAGCCTTTCTGTGTGGCTAATAATCAAGTTGGATGAAAGTATTTATCTCTTTCTTAGGGTTAACGTCCTGCATATGAATCAAAAGTAATAGCCTATTAACTACAGCTATTCTGATTATGTACAAAATGTTAAAAGAAGCAACTAAACAGTACTGAAGTGGAGATGAAACACTACATTAATAAAGGCATCGATTTAACATTATATGTCAAGTTGGCTTTAAAAAATAAGTGTCTAAAGTTACATGTTTAGTACAGAGTATGATGTCATTGGGTTGTTTGGTTGCTGCCAATAGACTTTGATTAGTTTATGTTGGACCAACAAGCTGTAGTTACTGACACGGTTTGATTGTTTCTTGTTTAGTTAGGTTTATCAAGTGGTGCAATCAACTGACAGAGCAGATGTCTGCAAGATGCGATCAGCATGGTTTTATTCAATAAAGCTGTCCCTCTTCCAAACAGTTTACAACATAACAAGTTACATGTGCATCACAAGTTTTTACCCAAGCACGATCGTGTCAGAGGGGGACCCGACTGATGTGTGGAATGGACAATGTAACAAACACACAAACAAAAATGGAGCCTCAAAGGACAGGATGCTACAGAAACCTATTTCCTTGTTTTAGTTTAGAAATCCTTATCTCACATGATCTCACT
This sequence comes from Pundamilia nyererei, assembly GCF_000239375.1. Classification (NCBI taxonomy): domain Eukaryota; kingdom Metazoa; phylum Chordata; class Actinopteri; order Cichliformes; family Cichlidae; genus Pundamilia; species Pundamilia nyererei. The sequence goes on from NW_005187608.1 coordinate 282,225, forward strand.
GAGTGGATTATTTCATAGTGAAAGTGAAGAGAAGTGAAGCCCAAATGTAAGTAAACGAGAATGAAGGACTTTTTCCTCCCTGGGGACATGGTCACAGATGTTTGGATTCCCGACAGGCATGAATTGTTAATACAGATTGCATCGTGTGTGTTTGTATGTTTATACCGCCACTGCGTGTTCTCAGCAGATGATAGATGTCAGGCCGATAGCAGTGCTGTGGAGCTCTTTTCTGCGAGCCTGCATCTCTCCCTGGGTAAAGAAGAAAATGTTTTTCTATTCAGTCGCAGACATTGAAATTCACCTCGAGGAGAAAAATGAATCATTTTCTGACTCTAAGCTTCACCACTGGTTAATTTTTTTCAGTGGATTTGGTAGAAACTGCCAAAAGTTAAAAATAAACCTAAAGAGGAGAGGTTAGCTGTCAGTTCAAATGACAGCATGTGTAATTACTGTACATGGCATAAGAAACTCCTTAATGCTTAATAATATATACAGATTTAGGAATAAATAAATATATGCTGACTTTAGGGCTGCCCAGCGGTGTGGTGGTTAGCACCATCACTTCACAGGAAGAAAGCCGTTGGTTTGAATCCAGGAGCCCTTTCTGTGTGGAGTCTGCATGTTCCCCTCTCTGGCCACACTCGAAAGACGTGTAATTAGTGAATTTAAATCGGCCATGAGTGTGACAGGTTATCTGTCTGTGTTAGCCTTGACAGATCAGTGACATGTGCAGGGTGAGCCCCTGCTCTTCCCCTGTTACAGCTGTGACAGCCTCCCCACCCCGTGACCCTGGACTGAGCGGAAGAAAATGTATATTTTTGATTCATTATCTGCACATATAAAACTATTACAAATAGAGATAGTAATTTAAATCTATATCATTCAGAGAACTTGGCTACATCTATAAATGACGCCGCACCCTGGATTGCAGTCTAACACCGGGAATATTTATATAAATTACACCAGAGCGTTTCAGTTTCAAAATTTCAGTGAAATATAGAATTTCCATCATTTCCAAGTCAATTCTGTTTCCTGCTCTGAAGCAGAGTACCTTGCTCCTGTCGTCCCCCTCCTCTCTCAGCCAGTCGATCAGCGAGCTCTTCCTGAAGCTGCTGCTGTTGTCTGGGAGGCAGCCTCCACAGTGCCTGACCCATCTGTAACAGGAGGGAGACACTTAGATGATATAAAGGAATATGCTACATTTCCACTTACCTGTGTGAAAAAGAAAGTAGTAGACTACATCTTTTTTGTACAGGCATGTTTCTTCTTTGCATACTTTGACATGACATTAAATACATGATCAATGGATGTATACAGTGAGCACTGTTCGAGGCAACATTTGACCATTTACTTTATGAACAGGGGTCATACTTTTTAGATCAAACCTGGTTATTAAAAAAAGCGAGATTATAAAGGGTTAAGACTGAAGCAAAGTAATGAGCCGCTGTGTCCCGTTTCATGTATTAAAAAGCCTACGCAGCCACCAGAATCTGACAGCACTCTAACTGCTTCAGAACAAATAACGATCACCGACACAGGCCTACATTTAGCAAACACTGTCAGATCCACAGAGCACACTTGCTGCTAACTAGCTTCAAATTTGGCTTGTTCGGTACCTGCGTGCCAACAGCAAGGAGACAGCGGCTAGTCTGAAGGCCGGTCAAACGTCAGCTGTTTTACATAAACAACTTCCATTACACTGTTGTAAACATCAACGCTGGAAGTTCCAGCCAGCACGGTAGTTTGACTTGCAGACCCGCCCTCCCTTCAATACCACTGGCCACAAAATCACAGTAGCATTGAACCTCTTAACCCATTGGTTGAACTGTCTTTCACTCTTATGCTAGTCTTTCAATTCATCAAGTTAGCCTACCAAGATAGTTTAAGTGCACCGAGGACACAAATGCGTTCTCTTTCTTTACATATTAAAGAACATATGAGTTCGTCACAGAAACGTAAGTGGCGCTACCAACCTGACTTCAATGATTCCTCTGACAACCTGACCTGCGCACAATGACAGCTGGAAGCGCGAGTTCCTTATTATCAAACGTATACTGCAGTAATTTCATTAAGCCGAGTACAGATAACAACAGAACAACAGGTCCTCCGGTTCAGCACAGCCCTTCAATACAGGAGTCTACCAGCTGAATTATGTTTCCACTCTCCTCTTCCTGTCGGCCCTCCCACCTTTTGTATCGCGTCATATAGTCAAAAAAGGTTGAATCGAAAGAAAATGTGTCTTCCCCCGGTTTGTCTTTATCAGTGGATTAAAGTTTACGTATTTAACATGAATGTGACAAATAAGCTTTAAAAACAAAAGCAGAACCAGCGTCTGCGTCACTGACGTCAACTTATTGCATGACGTAGGCAACGCGCACAGACCCAAGAGCCAATCAGCCTGCTTTACAAGTCGGATCAGGGGACAGTGGTTAATGGTTAATTATTGGATACACCTGAAAGCTCATAATAAGCGTCATCCTGTTAAGAAAGTGTTTTGGAAAAATGAAAGGATTAAAAAATAGTTTTGGGTGGGTTGGTAGAGTATTTCAAGTATATAGCACAGAATTAGGACCCATGGAAATACACAACTGTAGACATCAGATATTAAAAAGAGAAGAAATATAACAGATATTTGTTAAGAATTTTATAACAGAGTAGAGATCAAGTAGCGTGATTACTTGCAGATTTATACAGATGGATCGAAAGAGCCAAAAACTGAAACACCTGGTGTAGCAGTAGTGGCTCCTGAATTATAAAATAAAATATCAAGATTTCAAAAAAGAACATCAATTTAGTTTTTAGTATATGTGGTGTAGAATTGTATGTATGTATGTATTTAGCGTAACAAAAGAGCAGATAAGCTGGCTAAGGAAGCTATTACAAGAGTAGATATTTTAGTAGATATATTAGTTTGGAAAATAGTACATTATGAAAAATGGTGTGGAGTAATGAGGTAAAAATACATTTGGAGTTACAAGACAGAGGAATAAGTAGGCCGGAGGGGATAATAATAAATAGAATAAGAACAGGTCATTGCTCTTTGAATGGCACTCCTTTCAACATGGGGAAACATCTAGCTGGTTTATGTAATCGGTGTAATGCTATAGAAACAATAGAACGTGTGCTTATTAGCTGCCGGAAATAAGTCAATCAAAGAAGAATATCGAGTGTAGAAATGGATACTAACAGGGAATTGAAGTTTGAGAATGTGGTTGCTCAGTTAAATCATGATGAAGGGAAAGGAATTTCGTTTCTGAGAAGTACCAAAGTCATCAGGAGCATATAAGGAAATGATGTAGCAGTATAGCCCAAGAGATGGCAGTAGTGCAACATTGTTGGATGCAAGCTGCCGTTAATAACTAAGGAAGAAGAAGAAGAAGAAGAAGAGCCAATCGAGCGTCGCGTTGTTGACGACCCGGGAGAAACAAAACTAGCTAAAGGAAAAGGAAAAGCGGCAGAAGAATGATTCATACCAGTTATGTCTCTTTGTGGAAAAGAGGATAAAGGAGTGTTAATAGAGCTTCGACTTTTTAAACAATCAATTCGGCTTCTTTAAATTTGGCGTTGTCACAACAGAGAAACTCCTTCGTACCTTTTTGGGAATAAAGCGGGGATTGGTATCAACGGGCTCTTCTTTCTTTTACATCTATTTAAAATGTTGTCTACTGGAGATGTTCAAGGTTATCTCCGTAAACTGGAAGCTCTCCTGCGAGTGATCAAGTACCCGGGATACGTCGACTACAATGGGTAAGCGTCACCACCGCCAGTCCCTAAAGAGATCCAAACTAACAGTATTCGCGTTACATAGTTTTATTAGTAATTTGTGTAAGAAAAACACTTTGATTAAAAACCACGGCTCTTCAGTTGTAGCATTTTTACTGCTAAAGGGTACAAAGCTCGTTCCCAAGAGTGCCTATTCGGCTCGACGCCATCGTTTTCCATTCCTATCTTCTTTGTTTGTTTTTAAATAAGATCCTTATTTAAAGATTGGTACAATACAAAGTAAAATGAAACAGTATTGCATTAAAGGTTTTGTACTTACAGAAACTGTACCAGAAACAAACAAACATTAGCCAGAACATACAATACACATACGCTAGGGGGAGAAGTTTATCTAATTAAACCAAAGAGCGGTGATTGAAGGATCTTCATTTTTCCACATACAACCATAGTTTTGGGTTAGCGGATTTCTTAATTGAATTAAGATATTGCAAAAACTCATAGAAAAGGAGGGATGTCTTCCTAAACATTTGGATTTGTGAATATGAAATTTAGCCTTTAAGATTAACAAGTTAATCATAGCTATGTTGAATTGTCTTTGGTTTTTGTGGGGACCAAATAATACATGTTTCCAAAATAGTGCAAAACCTTTAAATCCATCTTCTGAGATGAAGACACGTAATCTCTGCCAGAAGTTTTGTACAAGGGGACAAAACCAAAAAAGATGCATAGCAGATTCCTTACAAGTCTTACAAAAGCTACAGTTTGCATCAATGTCTAACTTGAATTTGCTTTGAAGATAATCTTTAGATGGGTAAATTCTGTGTATTACCTTATAAGAAATGTCTTTAACTTTGTTGGTAATTAAAAACTGATTAGGTAGTTTCCAAACTTAGAATATATATGTATATTCTGCACCACATCTCTGTGCGTTCATCATTTGTTTGAAGCCAGCTCACCTCCTGCAACCACTTTTCTGAGAATACGTGCTTCTTTTGTGGTTCGGACTCCTGACATTTCTTTGGAGGTGGAGGAACATCACAGTAATTGCTTAAAGGAGCTTCTTCGACATCTTTAAGAGTTCTAAACAAATGTCTGTCCTCCTCCAGAAAATCTTATGTACGCAATCACGCGTTGCAACTTCTTATCTTGTGCGCATTTTTTATTTTGACAGTGAATGCTCACCCGCGGACCACTTATGTGCAGCCCTGGTTATGCTATTCTGAAATAAAGGTCTAATAGATTTATTGTTGTTTTCAGAATACTTAGATAAGCATATTTTACCAATGACAGTTTGTATTGGAGATACCAACGGCATATGGTATGAAGGGATATTAGGTTTATTCTTAAAAAGCATACAAACCCCTGATGGTATTGAGCCAAATACTTTAGCATCATCGTCATGATTTATAGCTAAATTGAGATGTAGACAAAATTCTTCATTGGAGAGAAGCATACCATTTGATGTTTCCATTACATGTACTATCGAGTACAGCCTAATGTGCCTGAGGTCGTTATAGCAATGCAGTCGACCATCCCGTGACATCATTTGTATGTGACACGAACGCTAGAACAAAGGTGGATGTAATCAATATTGATATGAAGTACAATTAAGTATCCATCCATCCTCTTCAGCTAATCCTTTTCAGGGTCGCGGGGCGGCTGGAGCATATCCCAGCTTCCATAGGGTGAGAGGCAGGCTACACCCTGGACAGATTGCCAGTCTGTCTCAGGGCCAACACATAGAAACTATTTGCAATTACATTCACACCTATGTGCAATATAGAATTACCAATGAACCTAACCCCGCTAACTCCCAGAATATCACGCAAACACGGGGAGAGCATGCAAACTTCACACAGGAAGGGCCCGGCGAGGTGATGGACTTGAACTCAGGACCTTCTTGCTGTGAGGTATGCCACCGGGCTGCCCTAATGAAGTCTATGATATAAAATATTTTTTTGTATTTAATAGATTTGTTATTCCAAATCAGAGATTTATGTCGGGAAAAATTATGTTTGTAAAGATGAAGCCAGCATGAAAATGCTTGTAACGGAATTGGAGTTTTGTTTGGGTGAGCAGGAAGAGCAGATCACCTTCTAATCAGAAGGTTGGTGGTTTGATCGCTGTCTCCTCCAGTCTGAATGGGCAATATACTAATACCAAGTTTCACAACGATCCATCGGAGTATGAATGTGTGTGAATGTTAGATAGAAAGCACTTGTGTAGAAAGAGCATAGAAAAAAGTGTTTGTGCAAATGGCAGCGAATGAGGCAAGTTGTGTAAAGCGCTACATAAGAAGGGAATCTGTCCCTCTATGTTTAAAAATAAGGTTTGGTATTAAATACCAGAATCTATGTTTGTCTCTAATGACACGTTTGATCCAGTTCAGGTTGAATTTGATGCTGAAAATGAGATATTTCTCTCTCAGACTGATATTGACAAATATGAATCCCCAGATAAGGTCATTACTACTTCTTTGGCAGGAATACCTGCAATTTCTTTATGGATACAAGCTTCTTTGAGAGGGAACAGGACACCTTTTGTTATTTGAAGTAAGACCTGATACTTCAGAGGAAGCATTAATACAGTTTTTTAATCTGAAACTCATCTTTCGAGGAGATAGCTGTATCATCTGTTAACTTCCTGGCCTGAGATGGCGATCCCTTCAAATGCATCATTGTCTTCCTTGCACAAAGCCTGATTAACACTCAACTATAATGGCATCCAAACAGAATTGAAGTCTTTCTGTAAAGATATAAGATAGTAATTTGACATCATTGTTAATTTGTGTAACTGGCCTCCAATTATCATTTTGTATCATTTGATTCTTATCAGGTTCAGGTGTAATTAAGCCCCGACACATTGGTGAAAGAAACCTACAAGCTTCTGTGGCCTCCTTTAAAACATTTAATAAGTCAGTGATGTGATCTTGAAAGAGCCTCTGAAATGTTCCAGTGAGTCCATCATCACTTGGGGATTTTTTCTTGTTCAGTTTACAGATAAACTGTTTGAGTTCTTTCAGAGATAATTCTTGATCACATCATTTCCATTGATTTTTGTCAATAATTTGTGCCCTCATTTTAATCTGTGTAAAGAAAGGTTAAGTTTTTTCAGACTGTAGCTTTTGGTAAAATCCCTCAATAACGACAGAGATTTGTTGAGTTTTCAGATATTTTCATTGTTCGTTCTAAGTTTATGTATGTGGTTGATTTCTTTTTTCCAGTTGGTGTTCCTTTTGCGTTGCTCCATCCATTTACTTTGAGTGCGACAATAAGCACCCATAGCCAATGCTAATAAATAAGATTTAATTCAGAGAGTAGTGAACTTCTCATGCTCATGAATAAAATAGATTTTAAGTCTCTTTTCTTTGACTTATTCCTTCCTTCTCTTCATTGCAGAAATGTGATATTTTGTGAATTGCCAGTGCTTTCTTAAACATTTTCTTCTGTAGCGTTTCTCCAATTACTGCTAGTAATATTTGTCTTTTTTAATGAGCATATTATTATGAATATTATAAGCGTATTACTTAATTTCCATTCATAAATGCTAGATAACATTCCAATGGATGCAGCCGTTCCAGTATTTTGCTCAGGGACACTTTGACAGGTGGGCTCGTGGAGCCGTGGATCAATCCATCAGCCTTCATAAAGAAAGACAGCCCACTCTTTACTAGAGGTGGGAATCACCATACATCCCACGATACGATATTATCACAATACTTAATGCACGATACGATATTATTGCAATTTTTTAAAATACTTTGCGATATTCAGATTCTGTACATGAAGGTAAACTATCAATATTCATTTTATCTAATAACAAAGTCTCACACTCAGTCTTTCTCTCGTTTCAGTTTTATTGTTGACAAACTGAACGGTTTGTATTACAGTCTAGTCCAACTTAACTGAATGCAACCATCTGGTACAATTACAGCTATTCTGAACTATGCAATATGAAAACTATGCAGCCCCTGCAGCAACTGAAGAATTTGAAAGTAAATTAAAACAAAATATAATTTTACGTTAAATAAAAAAGTTTTAAACTTAATTAAAATAAAACATGTCTTAAATTAAAATAAGTAAACTGTCATGTTTATTGCTGCCAAAAAAAGTTAAACACATTTGGACAGTGAAGGAATGTCAGGATTCTTGCTCAGAAAAAGGATCAACATGCTCTGAAGTCAGAGCACAGAAACCTTTTTTGTAACAAAATATCGATTTCTGCCGTCCCTGTATCGATACATTATTAGCAAACAAAATATCACGATGCTACACAGTATCGATTTTTTCCCCCACCCCTACTCTTTACCTGACACTTGCTCCCCCCAAGCTGCACAATAATCTTTGTGAGTGGAGCCTCTTAGTTTAACTGAGCTTGAATGGATCGCCTTGATGTTGCCAGTTAAACACTAGGTATCACTGTTGTCACAAAATGAACCCTGCAGATTTTAACACGTTCTACGTTGTGTGGTTGAAGCCATCCTGATAACCTTATCCCACCGACGATGTGGAGATCCAACTTTTTTAGATCCAATTAAAATCAAGGCAGTCAAAAAGATGCTGGAAAAGAGGAGAATTCTTGGAACAGAGTTTACACTGAATCATATGAACAGCAAGAAAATACATACAGAGTATAGCAAGCAAAGCAAAAATCCCGGGGTGCACAGCCTTAAGCACAGACAGCAGAGCGACCCAGAGATGGACAGCAGCAGGAGAAAAGGGAGTGCTGGGGTGTCCTCTGGTCCCCTAATATAGGACCAGTATCCCCGCCCCTGCATGGGTAACTTTCCCACCCGTCCTCAGGCCAAACACAGCTGCAGGGACGGGTACCGACAAAAGTCTTGGCCAAAGGCCAGTCAGCACTCTGACTAGCCTTTTCTTTGGCTTATCACAATAGGTCAGAACCAAGTCAAACATTGCACATTAATCCCAATGATTAAATCTTACAACAGGCAGTCAGCATGTGGCATAATCTTATATTATACATGTAAATAATACCTGACCTAACTACATAGGTTACATGCTTATTCTCATTGTAGGCTTATAGTAGGGGTGTGTGTGTGTGCATGCACGGGCGAAAGACAAAACACTGACTGGCTGCTCTCATCAAAAACAAGCCAGTCGTGTAGCTCACCATTGTCAGCTTGTTTCACGTTTTTGTTAAAAAAAAAAAAATCACAGTTTAACTTTGGGTTCTTCCCTTGACAGGTCCCACTTAGGGCTGCCACAAACGATTATTTTGATAGTCGACTAGTCACCGATTATTTTTGCGATTAGTCGACTAATCAGATCATCATCCATTGGACGTAAAACGTCCAGCT
>NW_005187608.1:292006-301602 GCF_000239375.1 Pundamilia nyererei
CTACTCATTCCTGCGTCCTTTGTGATCTTACAAAGCTTCAAACGATGCGTCGACTATTAAATTAGTCGTCGACGATTTTAATAGTCGACATAATCGTGACTAGTCGACTAATCGTGGCAGCCCTAGTCCCACTAAACTCCAGAAATGTAAATCTACATTTCAAAAGCTACTGTTGAAATTTTCCTCCTCCTTCCAGAGCCCCTTTTCCATTAGCACCTCCTCGGATCGACTTGTTTTTTGTAGCCATTTCTCCCCTTGCCGGGTTTTAAAAATGGCAGTTTTAATTTTTGTGAACAGGACGCTCTCATGACTCATTGTGTGACGCTACTGACCAGCCAGTCTGACGACGTCACATTTTAGTATCTGCTTGGATCGCATAGTGGCATTTAGATAGCAGAAACCCAGGCGCATCTCAAATTGAACGTATTTTTCTGTTCAAATTTAAACCCGCCAGTGGCGAGTGCTAATTTCCACCCCTGCCTGTGCATCAAATGAACGTTAGGTCCAATGTTTCTTTTTGTTTTGTTTTGGGGGTTTTTTGCCCCTTTTTTTTCTAACATGCTCCACCCAATACTGAGAAATATCTCTGCACCTTCCAGGTTTTTCCAGTATGTTTTTTTTGTTCAGCACTTTGGTCCTTAGCAGGTTGTTCTCAATTCTGGCAATAGACTGGCTGCTCTTTGTGAAGACTGAAAGATAAATGTTTGCCACTTAAGGCCATGCAGACCAAGTGTCAGCCTCACACCGGGGTTCCAGTTAAGCAGAGGTTGTGAATTGGTATCAGAGCACATGTGTGTATTCTGCAGCTTTGGCAGCACCGCCCATCATTTCACGGTTCTTGGAATCATTTGTAAGAAATATTAAGTATGTGTGAATGTATGTTAATAATGTAATAACAAAACAACCAAAACCCTGTAATACCCCATAATACTACATTTACCATTTTGGGAAGATGCAGGATTGCATCATTGCATGAATTTGTACATATTCTGTAAGTATTTATGTTGAATGTAAATTTGCACATAATACAGATGGTTGTACCTCTGTCAGGTCTGTGTAAATACATATCAGATATACCAGATGAATAAAAAAAGAACAAAATGTAAATCTGAATGTTCTGAACGACCTGATTCTGAAAAGCGACGAATGTGTAATCAGCACAGCAGATGGATTTCTGTATCTGCTCTAATGCTGTGAATGCTGTTGTGTGTTACTCTACCAGGCTGTCCAAAGGAGATCCATCAGCTTTTCTGCCAATACTGAGTTTCACCCTCACCTCCTTCTCTCCACCTTTTGCTGAGCAACTGATGGCAGCTGGTTTAGAGCTGACGGGTAAAACTGACCTCCGCTTTACAGAGGCCGTTTATAAGGTAACAAATTCCTGTGTTTAGAGTGTTGTCTTTTTGCTAATGCGCAAAAACTGTTATACTGCTTGAGCTGCCCCTTGTTTCTCCGTGCTTCAAAAGTGCTGAGGTCTGCACCCTCGGGTTAGATGCCTCTGTCAGGTCTGTGCTAGACACAATTTAAGTTTGATTCTTTGTTTCTGTTACATGTTGACAAAGCACTGGTTCATCCCTCGAGTTAGGCCGCTTTTTATGCTCGAGTGATTTACAGGTTGGTGTTAAGAGGCTTAACAAAGAAAAACCATTCTTCTGAAAATGGTCAGATACAAGGACTTGAGTGCAAATGAATGAAAAAGCCGCCAACGTTCAAAGAAAAAGGCCTCAGGAACTATTACTCAAGACCACCGTTAAGAAATGAACAGAAGCTTATTGGAATAAAAAATAAGAAAGAAATGAAGGATTGCTTAAGAGTTTTGCAGAGCACTATATGACAACCGTTCAAAGATGGTATTGACCTAAAAGTGTTGACCTACCATTGCCAAGAACATGGGTCTATTTGTGTTACTCTGTGTGAGGCCTGTTTCTGTGATTAAACATTGTTACGGGGATGCAACAACAGGAATAAAGGATGCACACAAACAGACTTGAGAAACAGTATGTTTGGTATAGGAAATGAAAAGCATGAGGAACTCACCCACATTAGTTACAACACAGAACATTTATCTGGTTCACCTTGTTGTTTGCTTCCAAATCCTGTCATGCTTCATTCATTGAGTTATGTTACGTTCAGTAATCACACAGTTGGCCTTTTGTTGTGTGAGGAAAGCAGTTATTACTGAAAGGAAAAAAATAAATATAAAGAAATGCTGAATATTAGGAAAAGGTGTATAGATAAGAACAGCTCTTATAATTTCATTGCACTGAAGAGTAGGGATGGGTATCGAAACCCGGTTCTTGTTGAGAACCGGTTCCCACTGTTTCAGTTCCTTGGAATTGTTTGCCATTTTTGCAAACGATTCCCTTATCGATTCCAGTCGCCCCGAATGACGTCACCACGTTGCGGAGCGTCATTTACCTGGCAGGAAACACGGCGCCAGCGGCTCAAACGCTCAAAAGCTTGGTTATACTTTACGAGAACGGATGACAACAGGGCAACTTGCAACACTTGCAAAGTAGATATTTCATTTAAGGGAGGAAACACTACAAATATCAAAAGCATTTGCTCACAAAACACGTGATGACCTTAAATGAATGTCGTGTTTTTAATTCCGCTCCGGACTCGTGAATCTCAACCCAGCAGCAGCGGTAACGTTTGCACGTCCTCTCCCGTTAATGCGGCAGGTAAATAATCAACTAACAGTGCATATTATGATAGCGCGATCTGCCTTATTACAAACCTGCCATCACTGTGCATTTAGTGACCGTGATAAGACAGAGTCTGGCTCAGATGCGGGCAGCTCTCACTGCAGTCTGCCGGTAGCGTCTCCTTTCAGGCAGGATAGACGAATGTCACCGAGCAGTGACTCAGTTTGTGGTCAAAGGTTTGCAGCCGTTTGCCACAGCAGATGATTTTCAGTAAGTGAATGTGTTTAATTGTAGGCAGGGACATTACTGGATATTCTTGTGTAATTGCTACAGAATAATTTATGTTAAACTTTGTTATTGCTACAGAAGAATATTTATTTTATTATTTTACATTTACATTTTTTTCCTGGGGACCCTGTGACACCCCATTGAAGAGCCGTAGGCTGGATCTCTTAAGATCTCACTGCTGGGTTTGTAAGGCCATGTTACTCCTAAATTTCTATCTTGTTCAAAGAGAAGATATAAAACAAAGTTCTGAGCTGATCGACCTTAGTGTTCTCCTTTTTTAAAAAGAATCGATAAAGAATCGAATCGTTAAACAGAATCGAAAATGGAATCGGAATCGTTAAAATCTTATCAATACCCATCCCCACTGAAGAGTAGATCTGATGATGTCAGAGCGCTGCAGCAAGCAGGAGGCTAAACACTGACACAAAGCTGTCTGTAGCTGTAGCTGGGTATTTGTAAGGATAATGTGAGACACATTTAAAATAATACAATATCGTTTGTCAGTAGTTTTTACCTCTCAGTAGTAAAAAGCTGGTGGGGTGTTGTCGTCACCCTTCTACCAAAACCTTGGACAAGTTTGAATATCAGTGATGTCTACCTCAAGGTCAGAGGTCACGGTTTCTGAAAATCGTGTGAATGAGATCACTTGAGAGCAGGGTGATGTAGGGTATTGAAACTGATGCTGTAGGTGTATCTACGAGGATGCTGAGCGGTACCACTGGTCACTGCCAGTATTTTCCACATGTGTAGATATTATACTTTCACACGCTACACTTTAAGGAAGGCAAGCCAAAGTAAGGAAAGCTAGCCATGGTCACAAGCAAGGGTGCAGAGAAAAGGTTTGTTGACCAGGTATGTAAAGAATAGATATGAAATTAAAGGGTTTACATACAGTGTTAACACATGTTACACAAGGGATAGCTAATAGATCTATAGCGTGCCATTCCTAAACACAAGCCTAATGTAGCATTGCTCGATAATGTCATGTGTGTTTTAATCCAATAATGATAACGTTCACTGGGAACGAAAGAAGTGCTAAAAAACATCAAACACCAAAAAATAAAGCATGAAAAGCACAGACAGAGACTGCAGTTTAGATCTTTTTGTTTTCAACACTTCAGCTCAGTATGTGCTTCACTCTTCATCGTGGACCAGCAACAGCAGGAGTACACACAGACTGGCTGTAGCACGTACTGTGTACACTGCCTCCATCTGACCAAAGAGCAGACAGCGAGCGCGCTCTCTCTACTTTTCATCCCATTTACAGTAGAAAAGTGCTTTATAAGAAAGTCCATTCAGTCCTGTAACAATGTGTCCAGCTTTGTGTGTTTCCTGTCTCCGTTTTGTCTGTCAAGGTGTTACGAGATATCTTCCAGTATAAGCCCTTGCTGACCAAGCAGCAGTTCCTGCAGTGGGGCTTCTCTCAAAGGAAAATCTCTGTCATCTGTGACATTATTAATTTGGTCCTGCAGAAACACAGCCAGCTGAAGAAGGTACGAAACCTGCCATTTGTTTTTATTTCCATGTATTTGCCTCAAATGGAGAGCGCTTGTTCCAGAAGCTTCTGTAGTGTGTTTGTGTTTGTTGCTGGGTCACAAGTGGCACACTGTTACACCAGTCATTTCTCACTCCAAGTTTCTCAAAGCAAACATTTAATATATGACTTGTCACAAGATATAATAATATCCAAAGGTACAGGGAGTTGCTCAATGTTTTATTCCTGAGTAAAAAATACTGTTAACTACTCTGAACAGGATCTCCACAGGGACCAGTATAGCTCACTGGTTCAAGTAGGTGACCCATATGCTGCACGCCTACTGGAGAGGCAAAGGTTTGAATCCTTCCTGAGGCCATTTCTTGTGTCTTCTCCCTGTTCGCTCCCAGCTTTCCCGTCTTGTCCTCACTGTCCTGTCTCAGTAAAGAAAGAAAGAAAGAAAAGCCCCGAAAATATATTTAAAAACCCCCCAAAACATTTGAATGGCAGAGGACAAACCACTGAGACACACACAATTCAGCTGAGTAACAGTGTAACACAGCAGTGTAATGTACTGATTATTAGTTACTACATTAAACTATAACTGTTACATACTCACCACAAATCATATGTAGTATAGGATGAATATATTAGGCCAAAAAAGTCTAATATTAAGAATGTTTCTGATGATTTTTCTGAACCAAATACAAGTGTGTTGACTTTTAAAAGTCAGACCTGTTTGTTCTCACAGTGATAAATAGAAATACCATTTGTACCACAGTTTGCAGCCACACAGAAAACAGCAGAGGTGCTAAAGTGGTCAAATACACTGTCATTTACTTCATTGGCATTCAATACATTTCATAACATCAGAGAGCTGCCTTGGTATTCTCCAGCAGTGGAAAAAAGAGACAAATTATGGACATGAGATGGGGTGGTTGCTGCTGAATAATCGTGCCAGTGGACCTGCCAGTTAAAAAATAAAACAGAACTGCCACCCATGTGCTTTGTTTTGTTTTTGCCAGTTTAAAAAATGGTAACAATAAAGTACATATGCATTTCTTCCACTGTATGGTACAGCTCAACCCCACTCGTGGGCCATTTATCAATATGCGTACTTGTGTGTTCTTGTGGACTTCGGAAACTTCATCAGTCACAGCCCATAGTTCCACCTCAGTGTGAGAAACGGTTACCATACAGCAGTCCTGTAGCCCAGAGTCCAATGCTCTGGCACCCAAGTCTGGTGTGAAGTCGTACATGACCAGCTGGTGTCCAGAGAATGGCATAGCATTGTACACAACTGTACATCAGTGATGCAGTTTACTCAATGCGACAGGCACTCAAAGAAAGTCATGTCTTTGTTAACTGAAAGCCGTTCACAGGTGTTTGGAGGATCACGTTTACAGAGAGGCGTGACGATAATAATGTAACATTAACAGCTGATCGTTGTGTTTTTATCTATTTTAGGTATCCAGGAAGTCATTTGTCATACATCACATGGAAAATCCTATGACATCTCCCACAAACTCCTCCCATACTGAACCATTGTCCTTGTATAATGGAACATGTGCCTCTGGTGACGTACACTCCCCTGATTCTTCCAGCAGTGATGCTGCAGAGCTGCCAGGAAAAGAGGATAAGGACAGCAGCCTCCATGTTAGTGAACTCCTGTGACAGATGTTGGTTATTTGAGATTTTACTAACACGTGACTGCTAACCATGTGACATTAACTTGTCTCCACCCGTGAAAATCGTGATGATAATTTAGAATAAAATGAATAAGGCCCAAATCACACAGGCTTTGAGGTTAGTCAGTGGCCATCTGGCTAGTACCGGTTGTGAGGGGGAAACTGGGTACTCCCTGACCAGTTGCAAGTGGTTACTCGAGGTTGATGGGAACATCTCTGGTAAAGCTGACCTGTGACCTGGTCAGACTGACCTGTGATTCGCTCACCAGTTGGCAAACAGCACCGTGTGATTGATTTGTTGGCAAGCACGTTGCCATAGTTGTCCGTAGTTTGGATGAAAGTAACAAATTCATCTATAAACACTCGCTGGCAACTCTCTTCAAGCTATAATGAATCTGTGGAAAGTGCAAATTGGAAACTGAGACCATTTGTGCTTTGAGAGATGTTGGGTACAGCTCTTTCACTTTGAAGCTTGTGTCACACTTTCTGAAGTTCTGCTACCGTCACCTCCCGCAGTCACTTACAACCAGTCGGGAAATACACATTGTTTTCCCTAGCAGGGTGGGTGTATCATGTCCAATATACTGGACATTCTTTAATGAAAGATGTCAAAAAATTCAGTGCGTCTCAAAGTTTAATAGGCATGAAAGTCTGAGGATATGTTCAGGGTAGGTTGAACACATGTCAGCACCATGAGTGGTGTATATGGCAGACAGGTTTTGGACCCAGTATGCAGGTCTCGAGAGGCAAAACCTGAACTCAAAAACGGCTTTATTGCATGTGACATTCCAGAAATGCAAAATAAAGAGCTCACTGGAGCCAGGAATACAGAACACTAGGCAATTAGAGAAAACCATGGCACTAGGTAGCAAAGGAGTCACACAGCAAAGAGCACACATGGAGACAATAGAAACATGGCAGGTGATGAGGACAAGGAAGAAGAGTGGCAGGAACAAACTGGGAGAACAACTGAGCATTCAAATGCTTAGTTGACACAGACAAACGGTCAAAATACATGGACACATGGCTGACTGAGGAGATGAGAGTAACTACAGAGGGACACAAAGGGAACAAATCAGGCATGACAAGGCAACTGGACCTAAACTGGACATTGAAGCACAGGAGACAAAAGCCTACTTAAGTACAGGAAGTAACAAAACATGGAATCACAAACAGACAAAAGCTACCGAAGCACAGGGACCACAGTGGAAACAAGATTCATTGGGGACCCTAAGGATACAAAATAAACTAAAACCCAGAACTGAAGTAGATGAGAAAGCGCTCATCTACTTCGCTTAAAATATCAATATTGAAAAACGTTCAACTGAAAACACTGGGTCCAAACTCAGGGATGGTAACAAGAGCTCAGCTATGCAGTGTCTGGCCTCAGCAAGGTCAGTATTCTGGAGAAACGCCTGGAGCAAGGCAGGAAAACAGACAAAGCTAAGATACTCCCTACTTATTTAAAGTATGTTGCCCTTTCTTTAGTCTTCTCTCTGATAGACAACAGGAAAGAGAATAACCCGAGCGCTTCTTTTCTGTAATTATCATTATCTTTTCCAGAATGTGGGAGAAGTCGTCACCGTATCCAGAGAAAGCTGGGAAAAGCTGATAAGCAGAGTCCTGCTGTTGGAAACAAAATTCGAACAGAGAAATACAGAGGTAGGTGTGTGCACATGCTGTGACGTCTGCTTTTCTCCCTGTAATTCTGTTGATACGTGGCAGTTGATTAGGGGTGGGTTTAAAACATCGATTTCCTGATTCAAATCAAATTTATATCGAACAAATGTAAACTTGATGCCAAATTGCAAAACTCTCAGCTGTGTCTGTAATCAAACCTCTAACTTTGCTCTGCTTCACTTCAGCAGCATCAGGTCATGTTCAGATGCTGATTGATGGTTTTCTTATTAGCACATTAGAATATTTTTAAGGTTATCTGCTATAAAAGCCAATCCAGGAACACCTGCTTCATGTGTCTCTGTTTGATCCTCAGTCACTTTGACACAAAGGCCTCTGCTGTGATGCTCACACCTCTGATGAAGTCCCACAGTGTCAGCTTTGGTTTTATACATAGACAGGAAATATATTATAATTCTGATCATTTATAAGTGCATATCCATATTTTTATATCTGAGTCCAAATTTAATTGAATCGAATCAGGACCTCGTGAATCGGCTTTTTCAGATTAAATTAAACCACCTTTTCTAAATGATTGGTAATCTGCAACCAGTTTACCCAAATGGTTTAAAAATGGCCATTTTAGTTGCATCTCCTTTTGCCTTCTCATGTCTTTTTTTAGGTGCACAATACACAGCCATGCCAGTCGTCTACCTCATCACATGCTTCCAGTTACACAATTGATCCTTCAAAGGTGAGTAATTTGCTCCTTATCTGTCCTGTGTTGTAGTCGTAGTAGACCAAAGTGTAGACATGTGACCTTCTTGACTGTTTGTACGCTGAGTAATTTGGGAAAAAAGGTAATTAAGCTGAGTTGAAAACCTTGTGTTTTCAAGCTTTCTCATGATTGGAATGAGTTAACCATACTTTAAATTTTGTGTTATTATTTTAAATTCTGTTCTGTTATGCTGTCTATGCAAGTAAGTACCATCCATTTAGACCTGCTGGCACCTCCACGACTTCTTTGGCTGCGAGTCACAGTGACACGTATCTAAAGAGAAACCTCAACATGATATGGTAGAAATCACACAGTCGTTTAGGAAAATTCATTTGAGATGTTTGTAGTTTTGCTCAGTCACTAACACGGAGTGTTCTGGGATTTTGTGGAATCATTAAATCACTGCCTATAATTAAGTCTCAGGACACCTATTTGTACTTTAAATCAGTCGCAAATAGAATAAACTTACACTTAATTATGTTTTTATATTTATGCTTTCCATCAGACTGTCCAACACCATCTGGGATGCAGCTAAAAAATACAAAACTGTCTTATGCTAATTTAAACGTTCATTTAATGGAATAAGTCTGTTGGCATTTTTGCCAGCTTTTCTTTCTTTATAGTAGATTTTTTCCAGTCTTACTGTCTGACACATTTAAAGCTGCTGCTCAGTATTCAGTGGGATTGGTCAGATGTTGCCAGTGTCACCCCTTGCACGCGCGTGTACCTAGATTAGGAAACCCAGGGTAACTTAACAGGTTGATAACCAGCTTCATGTGACCATTCACCGTGATTGCTGATGGTAGTGTCAGTGAATCCAGAACAAAAAGATACCCTGGGTATGGTAAACTTGCTTCCTGGTACAAGGCCCATATTTGGGCGTATGAGGACGACTTCTGGCTTATCTCTGCTATCACTACAGAAACTTATTTTGTAGGCCAAACTTGGTAGGAAATCACCATTTACTGACCAATTGAGAACATTATTCCTGGATTTTATTCATTTGGGCGATCGTGGCTCAAGAGTGGGCAGTTCGTCTTGTAACTGGAAGGTTGCCGGTTCGAGCCCCGGCTCGGACAGTCTCGGTCGTTGTGTCCTTGGGC
>NW_005187608.1:301622-307974 GCF_000239375.1 Pundamilia nyererei
ACACACACACACACACACACACATAAATACACATGCACACACACACAGCGTGATGACTGGACTCTGCTGAGCTGCTCTTCATCCTTTTAGCTGATAACAGCTTAATAAGAACCAAAACTGCAAACGTTTTTTCTTCTTATTTCATTTCCAGTGTTTGCTGTAAATGAATGTTGGAACGTTTGATGCATCATTCGATTGATTGTGTGAGATATAAGTGCCACCTCTCCCCGGTGGGGGGGGGGGGGGTCTCCCCCTCGATGGTCTGACTCATGCTCTGTGGGCTGCGTCGGCCAGTGATCAGTGAATTTACCAACGCTTACCTCGAGACAGTACTGAGGCTGGAATCCAACAGAGAAGGATCGCTTTAATGCAACAGCCACAACGTTTCTGAGCTCCACGGTGCAAAGATGATCCAGTTTGACACTGAGCTAATAAATCATGTGTAGACTGCACGGTTTGAACTCTAACGTCTCCTCCAGCATCAAAGTATTTACAAGATGTTAAAGAAAATGCAAAATAGATAAATAAATAAATGTTTGTCTCAAATTTTAAAGTGACTGAAGAAGAGCCAAACGCTGCAGGCAGATCGTGAGCTGAAGAACGAGTCTGTGCATGAACAGCAGCAGTTTATTAATGCGCCACACGTGCAGTTACATCACTGAACCCAGCTGTCACTCATCTGAGGTGATCACAGCATGTGTGTGTGTGTGTGTGTGTGTGTGTGTGTGTGTGTGTGTGTGTGTGTTTGAGATTGTGTCATTTGAAAACAGAAAACTTTCCAAGGTGTCCAAATTGAAGTGTTTATTTCTTAACCCGCTGTGTGTTTGTTTGTTTGTTTGTTTGTTTGTTTGTTTAGGAAGAGTGTAAATGGGCTACTGACAGGATACAAAGCGTTGCCAACTTGTAAGTACCTGATTGTACTTCTGCAGTAGAAGCAGCCTGATTTTCAGTGTAAAGCTGTTTTGATGCAGTTATACTTCTTTAACTGTGAGATTTGCAGGCTGAAGAGCTCCTCCAGTCTGTTGCACACTGAATCATCCACAACACACTGTGAATAATAACACTCAAAGCTTTAGTGCACTAAAGCTTTACTATACTGTATACTTATACAGGTACATATCCACCCATTAATCAGTTTAATCAGAGAAAAATAGTGAGGCTTAACAAACAGACAGAGATGTCAAAGGGAGTAAAAGGTTTGACAGCATCAATATAATTCATGCAGAGATGTAAACCGGAGCACTCACAGTCAGCTCAATGCATCAACAGAAAGTTATCAGCACAACGATTCAGACAAAGAGCTTTTTAGGGTAAAGACTGAATATTATCAGTCACCTGACCTGCGTCCGACTGAACGGCATTCCACCAGAAACAGAGCGCTCTGGGAGAGCCTCGCATACAAGAGTCTGCTGGTGTCACCAGTTCCAGCACTAAAATGGAAAATTGTGATTTCACATGATGTTTTTGTTACTTTTGTCTTAATAAAGGTCCTGGTGCACCATGAGTTCATCAGTCAGTGACCCTCCCTCTTTAACGTTTGGCTACAGATTTGGTGGGCTTCCTGAACTCTTTTACTTTGCAGTAATACTACTTACAGCTGGTCACAGAATATAGGAGAGAGGGACCTGTTGCAAAGGGTCCATGCTATTACGTTACCGTGCTCAGAATTCACAGAGCTCCTTAGAATGAGCCACTTTTATACCCTTGTAGCATGTTGACTGCAAATACCTGAATTTTATCTCTATAGTGTAGCTGCACAAGCTGATGAATGACCTGTTAGTGCCAAACAGACATGAAGTGTACTTCACAAGTGCTGCTCTTTATATGGCAGCTGTTAACCTTCTAATTATGTTCTTAGAGCTTGAGCTCAAGTAATTAGTGATGTGGGTGTTTTCATTATGACTGAATGTCATAGTTCAAAGAAGTGGATCTGTACAGTTCAGTTGAGGAGGTACAAGGACCTTTGGCCAATAAGAAACGTCATTAATGTTAAACTTACTATAAATGTGTCATATGGTCATTGTGTGAATAATTATCAAGGAAGAGCACTGTCCTGTCCTCTAACACAATCAACCCAGTGTGAGTTACATGTGGGCGGGTCTACAGGAGGCTCTTCAGCCTGCTGTGGAGAGAATGATATAATAAATAGTTTTAAAGTGCTTTGTTGGCTCCATTTACATATAGGTGATTTTCACGTACTTTACCAAAGACGTATATGCCACCCTGCCCCACCCCTGTAAGACTTTCTCGATCCGCCACTGTGACCGAAGAAGCTGCAGACCTTTGAAGCAAAAGTCAGGGCAGAAAAACTCCTCACAGTCCGGCCTTAAGCGCGGGAGATTTCTTCCTGTGTTGTGACGTGGTTCACGGTGTCGTAGCGACCATCGTGCGGTATCAGCAAAGGCTGCCGTTGTCAGAGGGATTTATACCAGTTACTTGTTACAACATGGAAGAAACCCAACAGCGTTCTAGTTTAAACAGGTAACCTTTCTCTACACGTGACGGGAAAGGCTCCACCGAGAAGCAGCTGAGTCTGTCCGCGTGTGGTGCGCTGTTACGTAGTGTTTTAGTATATGTTCCACCCTGAGCCAATGTCTTTCGTTTATCAGTCTGTCGCAGTGTTTTCCACATTATTTTTAATGCTCGGAGGTCGTAAAACTGTCTCACTGGGCTGTTAGTGACGTTTCGAGTTTTATGGTGCGTTCCTGCATCGCCGGAAGTTCCCCGTTGGAGAGATTTTGTGGAATGCCAAAAAAAATTGCATAAAAGGTCGGAACATACCCCAAGTTACCGATCCAATAGTAAAAGCGTGAACCTTTAATCTGCACTGTTGTGGATTTTGACTCACCGTGTGCAGAGGCTCTATTCGTGATAAGCGCAAAGTATTATGCTGCTCCCTGTGATACCTGCACGGCTCTACCTCGCCGAGAACCAAATTAAATCCCGTTTTTTCTACATTTATTCTCTCAAACACGATAATCGGGAGTGACGTCAGTCCCAAATACACTTCCTGTACTCCAGGTTATCTGTTTAGTGTCGCTTGAAGTGGAGTTTTCCGAGACCGACACATGTTTTGGTCCTTGTTGCAACAACAGACCCAGTTTTGCTGTTGACCGCTTAAAGCTTTCATCATCTTCCCATTATCCTTCTGTCTTCATGATTTCTTCCACCTCGATGAGTTCCGCCTTTCCAGACACTAGGAAGCATCTCCCACAGCCTAACACTGCCGCCTCTGCTTTTTCTCTGCTGGGACAGTTTTCTTTGGTTGCACATCTGGCCCTTGTTTCTCCAAACATAAGCCCCGTGGCTCTCAGTAGTTTGTGTTATCGTTTGTGGCTCAGTACAGAGGTTTGTTTGTCAGGGGGCTTATGTGAGTCATTTTGGGGGAAATATAATTTTTATTATTCATAATGTTAATTAAAAAATAATGTGCAATACTAAATAGTAATACAATTCTTATTCATCTTTTAATATAATTAAAAACTCTCAGTGTTGTCATTGTCTGTTGGACACTAACGCTGGCACCCTACCATCCCTGTAAACTGCTGCAGAGGGCAGCCAGACACAACAGGCACTGTGTCCACTCTTTCCAAACTCTGACAGCTGATTTTGGGGCAGGAGGAAGACCTACAGAGTATTAGTGACATGGTTTTAATGTTGTGACTAATTGGTGTATATCTGAATAGTATCAGTCTTGTTACAAGTGCTGATACTGAAAACCATTATGTTCAAGCTTTTACTAAAGGTTATGCACACTGAGCTTCTACTCAGGAGACTCTGTGGTGTTTATATGTAAATGATTGTTTTGGCAGCTCATCAATTAATACATACGAATGTACACATCAGATAACACAAACTGAATCGTAACATTGATGGTGACGTACCAGAGTGACGGCTCACAAAGCTGTGAAGTCCCTTAAACCAGAATTGGACCGTTTTTGTTTTCTCTCACATAACTTCATAAATCTCTTGGGTTTTTTCTCTATAGTGGCAAAACCAAGAAAAGAGAGGACTACCTTGAGTGGCCAGAGTACTTCATGGCTGTGGCTTTTCTGTCAGCACAAAGAAGCAAAGACCCGAGCTCCCAGGTACGTCTGCGTTTGCTTATGTGTCAGGGCTGAAACAGATGCTTTACTATGAGTTCATATCCAAATTTCTGGTGTACAGATCTGAGGTGTGGTTCAGGTTTAGAAGAGTCTTTTACTATGAGTTTACTGTTGTTGTTGTCATTTGCATGTTGGCATGAGAATGTGTGGTTGCTCGCTCATCTCTCCCCAGCTGTCTGAGGACACTGAGGAGCTCCCAGGCCGGCCGAAAGGCACGGTCTCCCATTGTGTTAAAATATAATGTATTCGCAGGAACGTTTCTAATGCAATAGTTTAATGTGAAAACGGTCAAACGTCACCTTCATTGTCAAGCTGTCTACGCAGTCCTAGTTTAGTTTGTTTCCTCTTGCTGTCCAAAAACAGGGAGACGAGGTTTAGGCCTGCTCAGATGTGATGTTCACTGTTGATGTAATGATTATTTAACACAGTTACTCAGACTCTGAAGGAAAGAAAAACAGGGAAAAATTGAACGTGCCCCAAAAATTGTATTTCCTCCCAATTTAAATATGCAGATGAAAGAAAAAGAAAAAACACAAATTTAAGGTGAGCTGAATATTAGAAAGTCTGTCCGGGAGCGAATTTGGGGCATGCATTATTGTAAAATAGGACGTGGTGGTATAATAATTTTAATTTGATGGTCTTGTTTTTATAAATATAGGAATCAGTTCTTTGTGTGTGTCCCTCTCTTTATGTCCCTCTGTCTCGGTGTCTCTCACAGGTGGGAGCATGTATAGTGAACCAGGAGAATAAGATAGTGGGCATCGGTTACAATGGTATGCCTAATGGCTGTAATGATGACCTGCTGCCATGGTCTCGCTCTGCTGATGACCGGCTTGACACTAAATACCCTTATGGTGAGAATGCACACTGTCATTTTTGCTTTCCTCTACAACAGCTTGTTTTAAAATGGTGTATTTGGTGCATTAAAGTAACAAAGCACTCCTGCTTTGTGTGGGAGAATGTCTGGAGTAAACCAAATCCTATCTACATTTGCACCATACTGCCAAAAGTATCTGTTCATCTGCCCTCACACCTGAGCGCCTCATTCTTTCACAGATGTTTATCTGTGTGTGATTTTATGCACCTGTGATCATGGAGGTGGATGGAACAATTTGCAAACGTTTGGCCAGTCGGGGGCAGCAGAGGCTACATAATGAAGCGCTATCAAACTTGCAGTGTGTTTTAGTGACTGAGGTTTGTTTCGATGTCGTGTCTCACAGTGTGCCACGCAGAGCTGAATGCTATTATGAATAAGAACAGTGCTGATGTGAAGGACTGCACCATGTATGTGGCGTTGTTCCCCTGTAATGAGTGTGCCAAGCTCATTATTCAGGCAGGTGAGTACTAACAGCACACACTGTAACTGTTTCTACATTTGTACTGACTCATGAAGGTCCAGGTAATAATATTAGGAGTCACAGCCGCCAATGTTGGCAGAACTCACTTCATTTTTAACAATAATAATAATGGATTATTATGGTCTGATTGGTTAGCCATCACCAGTTTATGTGTGAATAACAAATCGAGCAGACACCCAACAAAATCACACACTGTATTTGTCTTTCTGTGACTTGTCCCTTGTAAGAGTTATATATTGAGTTAAAAGTCCACACCTCCATCCCATAATGACTGATTTAAAATATGTTGTCAAGTAGAGTCAAAACTATTTCAAAAATTGTGATTAAAGCACATTTCCATTTGTGCCCAGCTATTATTCTACAAAGAAACTTGTTAGAAACAGTGTTTTTATGGCCTCTCTCGGCTTTGATAACAGCTTGCATGTTTTCTGGCATTGCTCTTGTACTTGCTGTGATGCTCTTTTGTTAGTGACTTACAAAAGGTTTCTAGCTGTTCCCATCGACCTGCTTTGGATGAAACTTTGTGTGATCCATCCAAATCCACCAAATCCCAAAAGTGTGCAGTGGAATTAAAGTCCACACTTTGAGTACTTGAACTGACGGACTGTCCGAATCAAAGTTACTTTTTCTTGGTTAGTTAAGCTCGGCGTCGCTTTAAAGTTTGCTTGTGGCCTTTGTCTTGTTGGTGGCCACAACAGTCCAGAAGGGTTTCCATGATGCAACAAGATGCTGTCGTAGACCATGTCAATTTTCACAAATTTCCCCAAGTTGTTTCCAGAAATGTAACCCCCCGTGTGTGTGTGTGTGTGTGTGTGTGTGTGTGTGTGTGTGTGTGTGTGTGTGTGTGTGTGTGTGTGTGTGTGTGTGTGTGTGTGTGTGTGTGTGTGT
>NW_005187608.1:308021-316580 GCF_000239375.1 Pundamilia nyererei
GTGCGTGCACAGGAACAGTACCTAGTTGCAGTCACCTGCAGCTCCCTGACAGATCTGAAGTCTTCCTGTACATTTGTTGACCTCCTTAATGCTCAGTCGCTGCTTCTTAGCAGCTATTCTTCCTTTTTCAGCCTTCTTCATTCAGTTGTCTGATTATGGTCATTCTGAAAATCTTCTCAGACTAGTTAAGACTTCTTCGTAGCAGTAATCTTCTTTTCTCTCCCAGTACTTAAAAGTGTGAGGTGTGTGGCATCTGTTTCAGTCAGCTTTCATTTTCTGCCTCTTCTTGGCACATTTTCTAAGTACCAGTGTTTGCAGCATGCTTGACCACATCGTGAGAACAACATCTATTTGTTTCAAAGACCACCCAGTTATTCACATTTTCATTTAGTTCTAGATGATTTAGACCGCTCAGAGAAGACATAAATTATAATAACAATGCGATTTGCTGTCTGTGCAGGTACTCGGTCACCCAGGATGTGGTCGTCTTAGGAGCTTGAAAGGAAGGCAGTTTTGACTTCTTTAGCTTTTTTGAAGATGAAAACAGCCTCTCATCCAAGAGGACGAGAGGCTGTTTTCAAACCAACAGTGTTTAAACCCCAGTGGGGGTTGTCCCTGAAGAAGTGGTCGCTGACCATCTATTAGTCATCAGTGTTATCATGTGAGCCAAGGTGTGATAAGAGGGCGTAGGGGGCGGCCGTGGTTCAGGGGGTTGGGAAGCTCATCTTGTAACCGGAAGGTTGCCAGTTCGATCCCCAGCTCTGTCTGTCTTTGTCCTTGGGCAAGACACTTCACCTACCACCTGCTGGTGTTGACCGGAGGTGGTGCAGCCTGGCTTCTGTCAGTCTGCCCCAGGGCAGCTGTGGCTACACCTGCAGCTGCCTCCACCAGTGTGAATGTGAGACTGAATGAACAGTGGAATTGTACAGCGCTCTGAGGGTCTCGAAAAGCGCTATAAATGCAATCCATCATTATTATTATTATTATTATTATTATTATTATTAGTATTACCTCCAGGGGTTTCAGGTGAGCCACATCCGATCACCTGACTTACTTGTCAGATTAAAGGTTCACGCTTGTGATTCTCCACAAGCCTTGGAACTTTTAAAACTGCTCTTAAAACTCACCTCTTCTCATTGGCTTTTAGCAAGGTTTCACTTATTGCTTTATCAGTGAGGTGTTTTATGTACTTGTGTTTTATTGTATTTTCTTGTACAGCACTTTGGTCAGCCTTGGTTGTTTTTAAATGTGCTTTATAAATAAACTTGACATACACGATGTAACCTGGTGCAAAGTGTGAGTGTGGGTTGTGGCCACCACCTCTGTTCAATAACGGTCATTCACAGTGGACATAGATGGCCCTTTTTTACATTTAAGAATGTGATTCACTGCTACATCAGGCTGCAGAGTGGGTCAGTCCTTTGGAACAGAAAAGCGTGTATATTTAAAAAGTGTTAAACCCTCATCGGTGTGTCTGTTACTTAGTGTTTAATCAATTAACCTTAATTGATTTGCAATATTCCATCCTCTGTAATATCAAATAAGATTAATTTATGACCCCTCCCTCACTTTCTCCAGGTCTGAAGGAGGTGGTGTATCTTTCTGATAAGTACCATGACACACCTGAAATGACTGCTTCCAGAAGGCTGCTCAGTATGGCAAAGATCGAGTGCAGGTAAGTTACACGTTAGTCTAGAAGGAGAAACTGATGCTTTGTTGCCTTAAGTACGGCCAAACTACTCCGGACCAGAGACTGAATTCAGGCCAGGCGGTGGTTACGTTTCTGCAGTAGTCTGTCTCGGACACTTTCAGAATGTTGTAACTCAGGATGTATCAGGAAGCTTTTCCATGCTTGCAGAATCCCACTGCTGCAGATATTATGGCCAAATAGCAAAACTAAAGCTTGTGCTTGTTCTTAAAAGTTGTTGTGATGATGGTGCTTCACCTAAATTTCACACAATTCCTCCTTCATTCAGTACAGAGAACAATCTCTGTGGATGTTGTCATACTGTGACTGTAGTTGAGACTGCCCAATAGATGCATGCTAAATCCAATAGCACGAGTAAGTGGGACTTCAGATTTTATATCAGTTGCAATAAAACATTTCTTGAGTGCAGAGGCTACAGTGGGTGTATTTTTGTTCTATTTCTATTTGATTGCTTTACAAAGTTACCAAGAACTCTGCAAATTCACAAAATTCAGGTTGCATTTGTAAATTGGATGAGTGACGAGAGGTTTCTCCCTCTGACAGCGCTGCGTCCAGATGAACACAATCAAACTGTGGGATTTACCTGGATGATTGAGCATGCATCAAGACATACAGTACGCTTATTTACATAGCCCCAATTAACAACAACAGCTATCTTTTAGATGTGTTGACTTACAATAAGTCAGTATAAACAAAGGACCACCAGATCTGAGAACTAAGCGGACAGACATGGAAGGGAGCACAACAAATGAACTGTGCAAGTGAAAATGTGGTGAAAGGGTTGGAATTGTTATGGAGGTCAGAAAAGGATGATTGATGTATTTGATTTGAAGGGAAAAGAAGAGGAAAAGAAAAGTAAAGCGCCTGTTTCAGCGGGAGAAACGTGTCGTTTTCCTCAGCTGGGATGAACGGCTGAAAAATAGGATCAATGGTGTGCAGAGCAGCCACAGCTCCACCTGCTGGCGATCCCAAGAAAGTACCAAATCAAGATTTCACCAACCCTATAGACCAGAGGGATCAAAGTCATTTTACATTTTACAACCACAAACAGCTCACTTTGATCCTAAGGTGGCCAGACCAGTGAAACTCCCTTTTCTGTCAGTGTAAAGAAGTTACACATTTAACTGTTTGTTTTTTACTAAAGCAAAAAAGGTTGCAGATTGGCCTGTAATAAGACTGCTGGGTCTAGAGATGCTTTTTGAGTAAAGGTTTAACTACAGCCAGCTTGAAGGCCTGTGGTACATAGCCGATCATTAGAGATAGGTTGATCATATTTAAGATCGAAGAATTAATTAATGGCAGGACTTCTTTGAGCAGTTTTGTAGGAATGGGGTCTAAAAGACACGTTGATGGCTTGGAGGAAGTAATTATTGAAGTTAACTCAGAAAGATCAATTGGAGAAAAAGAGTCTAACTTAACATCGATGGTACTAAGAGTAGCTGTAGATAATATTACATCTGTGGGATGATTACTGGTAATTTTTTCTCTAATGATTAAAACTTAATTTGTGAAGAAGTTCATGAAGTCATTACTAGTTAACGTTAAAGGGATGGTTGGCTCAACAGAGCTCTGACTGTTTGTCAGCCTGGCTACAGAGCTGAAGAGAAACCTGGGGTTGTTCTTATTTACTTCAATCAGTGATGAATAGTAAGATGTTCTGGCTTTGCGGAGGGCTTTCTTATAAAGCAGCAAACTATTTCTCCAGGCTAAATGATGATCCTCTAAATTTGTGACACGCCATTTCCTCTCCAGATTACGAGTCATCTGCTTTAGGCTACGTGTTTGAGAATTATACCACGGAGTCAGGTACTTCTGATTAGAGACCTTAGTTTTCACAGGAGCTACAGTATCCAGAGTCGTACGTAGTGAGGAGGTGAAATTATTAACAAGATAATCGACTTCTGTTGGAGCAGCGTTCAGATAGCTGCTCTGCTCTGTGTTGGTACAGGGCATTGAAGATGATAACAGTGGGTGGATTATATTCTTAAACTTAGTTACAGCGCTTTCAGAAAGACATCTACTTTGATAAAGTCTACTCTCCACCGCTGTGTAATCAATTATTGTAAATGTAAATGTTATCAGGAAATGATCAGACAGGAGAGGGTTTTCAGGAAACACTGTTAAATGTTCAGTTTCTATGCATATGTTAGAACAAGATCTAATGAGCTGTAGATAAGGTCTGCTGTTAGACTAAAATAAAAAGGTACCTGCCAGAGCACTCACTGTGAACGATGCACTGATCACACCTGCATTTTAAAAATAAGAACACAGCTGGTCACAACAAAATAAGAAACACACTTTAATAAATAATCGTAAAGGTAGAAATGATCAACTTTATTATCTTGTGCAGACCTGCATGCAGCCTCTGTGTTCAGGCCTGAGTTGCAGCTGTGCTGCTCTGGATTCGACTCTTTATTTGCTCCGATTAGTTCTCTACAGTCTGGACTCTGCTGTTAGTGAGGGGAAGAGCTGTGTCTGTCTGCAGCCACAGCACTGTTTGTATCACAGTTGTTTCAAACGCATATCGTAACCCTGCACTTCTAGAAAGCTCATCATACAGAGAAGACTCGGGGAGGCCTGTGCAACTCAGGGGCCGTTTCAGGAACACCTGCTAGACCCAAGTTATGATGCTCGATGTGGCTTAAAAAGATCCCAAGACGTGTCTGTGAGCTGAACTATGGATCTTTGTGGTTACAAACCTCTACATGAACCTTGTTATAACTTATCAGAGTAGGAGGCCAATAAAAATCTTTCAAAGGTGCATTTTCTTTTCTTTAAGCATTTTCTGTGTGTAAAGGTGCGTCTCTGACCAGTCTGTGTGTGTTTGGTGTTTTCACAGGCAGTTCAAGCCCAAGAGGACTGAGATTGTCATTGATTTTAGCTCCATTAACTGCTCTGGAATGCTGAACTGTGCAACCAAGTGAAAATGCAAATGCCTCACCTTGGGGAGCTGTTGAATGAGGCAGTGAGTCAAAGGGACTTTGATGCCTCTTTTTGTGCTGGTCTTCTCGCCTCCTGCTTTGTCCAAAGGAAAACTCAAGGATAACCTGACTTTGGCATCTTAGATGTTTTGATTTGCTGCTTTAACGTTTTTCTTTTAAAACTTCCTCTGGGTCAAGGAATTCATAAGGCTTATGAACAAACTGTTGTGAGTAAATCAGAAATCTGTTGCTGTCAAGCTTCCAGGCTCGTCCTCCTCCATGAAGATCACTTAACCTTTGTTCACATTCACAGCTGAGACTGGGAGATGCTGTCATTACTGCTGGCGCTCGGAGCTTCAGCATTCAGTATTTTATCACTACTTCTCTCCTCTCGGCTGATGCCACCTCTACAATACTGGGCTTTAATATTGTTAATACGAGTTAGCTTCATGCAGCTGAGCCTCATCACTCATTAGAGCCAAACGGTAGTTTTAATTAAGCAAACAAGCTGTGAAAGGCTGATTGTGTATTTTTGTGAATATGATTACTGCAGATCCAGGTGACGTAGGTGCAGCGACTAAAGATCTTGGATGAGGTCGAATCCTGGTGACCTCAACATCTGACCTCAAAGTCGGTGTCAGAGGTCAAGTTTTAAGTCTTGGTGATAAGTCAGGACGATTTCCCCGTGTATGTAGTGCAGCTGCATCTACTACAGGATGAGGTGTGACGCTGGAAGCTGCCAATATTATTTGCAATTAAGTTCATCAAACCTGTTTACCAAAAGTAATGTCTGTAAATTTGACCCCATCCCTGACGTTTTACTTCTACGCTTTAATGCCTCCTCTGTAGTGAAGAATGTCTTTACTGCAGCTGGAGTCAAGTGTCAGAAACAAGAGCACACCGTTGTTATTTTGGACCTTTGTAACAGAATGTTTGATTGTACCACAGTAAATCTTTCATTCATTAAACGCGCGTGAAAACGAATCATTTGTTTATTTTGTGTCCGTGCACCACTGAGGCCCACACAGGTAGGAAACACTGCTCACAGCCATGTCAACTGTCACTGCAGCTGAAAAAACTGGGACACATTAATACTGCCCATGTTACACATTATATTATTTATGTTATTGTTATTCTTAATTAGTGGGGGGGGGTCTTACCACTGTTTTTTCCTGCTATGGTGATGGTAACCATCAGAGATGGGCGGTAACGCCATAGCAGGAACCGTGGTAAGAAAAAAAAAACCAATCACAGATGAAGTGTTCGTGATTTCTCAAGGTGGATAAACAAATACACTCATGAAGGCAACAGTGGTCATCTGAACTGTCCAAACTGGGCCAGTGGCTCCAGTAGAGCCCAGGAACAACATCCCTGATCTCTGTCCAGAAGAGTGCAGGGGTAGGACAGCAGACCCTGGAGCTCCCAGGCCTCTGGTAGAGGCTCGAAGGATAAAGACTACCTGCAGATAAAGATGTAAGAAAACAGATGAAGGGAGAGATGCAAGGATTCAGTTAAAATAATGGCTATTTTGATGTTTCCATATTTACTTGATTTCCCTTTTTTACATGTATTACTCAGTTGTTCCATTGCTTTAAGAAATTGCACAAATCTGCACACATTTAACTGGACCGTGGTGGGCCTCCTGAACCAAAATTGCCAGGTTGAAGGGGTTTTTTGTTTTTAAATCTCTGAAGTCTTGCCTCATGGGGTGTGAATAACCATGAATAATCAGAAGGCAGAGCATTAAAATCTTGCAGCACTTGCAAGGTCCCCTTGCTCACAATTGCACTAACAGTTGTTTCCCTTTTTGTAATACACTAACTCTTTTACCCGTCCAATATAAAACATGATTATTAAACATGATCACATGTTTGTGTGTCCCTCAGCCGCCCTTTTAAGTGACTCTTAAAGATGGGTAGACTTGTACTCTCCCTCACTGACAGTGGAAGACTATTCCAGAAGCTCCCTCCCTGATATGACAGAGCATCTGTGAAAAGGTGGTCCGCCTGAATGCCAGTTCACAATCACCTCTAACAGCGGCTCGAGTCAGTCGAGACCCGGCAACACTGCTGGACTTTTGTTTAAGAAAATCACTGATTGGTGGAGGCGCCAGACCATGTATAACTTTGTATATTAGACAGGCAGATTTAAATCATTTGAAATTAGTAAAATTTAAAAACTTGTATTTTTCTAAAATTCGACAATGGTGATATGAAAAAGGGTTTTTATCTAATATTTTCAATGCTCTTTTGTAGCACACTTCAATTGGCCCAATAGCAGCAGAGCTACTTGGACCAACTTGTAATACAATATTCAATATGAGCCAGTATCATAGAGAGCAGGAATGTAATCGCTGCTGTGTCTGTTGATGATGTGCAGATATGTCTAAAGTTCTGTATATTAACATTTACAGTTTTCACTACTTTTTTAATGTGTTTTTTAAAGGATAATTTAGAGTCTAGTAGCACTCCCAAATACTTAAATTCCTCAACATTAATTAATTCTTGCGCACCCAAGCAAACTTTTACTGCAGCCACGGTTGTTTTAGGGTTACTAAAAAACATTGATACGGTCTTTTTAAAATTAAGGCACAGGCATGAGTCATTCAGCCATTTTTATAAGTCATGTAATGCCAGTGAAAGCTGATGGGCTGCTTGCAGATATAAAATGTAATCGATCAGTATTTAATCCAGATTGTAACGATTTTTTAAGTAACTGGTCTCTGAGTCTCATAAGCTGTTTACATTCAGTATTAATCCAAGGCAAGGAATAAACTCGTTTCTTTAAATGGCTCTCTTTCTGAAACTGTGACAAGACCCCTTTAATAGCAGAGTATAATAGATCACAACATTTATTAGTGTCATTATAGGATAGTATGCTATTCCAATCGAAATTATTTAGAGCTGCCATTAAATGTTGCTCTTGACTATTTGGAATAAATGTTTTTTTTATATTCATGCTTTTACTGACACATCTCAGTTGCTTTTTAGTCAGCTTTCTAGAGAAGAATATTGCACTGTGGTCAGACAAGCCAGTCAAAAAGTTATGTTTTTATCATTCTATCCGGTTTGTTAGAAAACGCCAGGTCTATTAGAGTTCTAGAGCGATTTGTTATTCTAGTGGGATCATTGATCATTTGTTTTAAACCAAAATAATCTGTGATTTCTTTTAGTTTCTTATCCTAATTTACATTTAAGTCTCCCATTAGGATAAGTTCATTGTTGAAGTCACAAGAATTCAGAAGTGCCTTGAATTGGTCATAAAAATCTACTTTTGCTAAAGGTGGGCGATAAAGACATAAAACAGTAAATGACATTTCTGCTGAGAGTGACACTTTAACTCCAACACATTCAACAGAGATTTCATTGGGCCAGATTATTTGTGTACATTTTAGAGAATCCTTCATATACAATAACACCCCTCCCCCCTTTCCCTGATGCCTATCTTTTCTGAAGACATGGTAGCCTTGTAGAGTTACCAGTGCTTGTGGAGAAGAGGGTTTGAGCCAAGTTTCCGAAAGTCCCATGAAATCAACATTTGAATTAATGAGAAGATGTTCCAGTTGTTCCCTCTTAGGGGCCATGCTGCGTATGTTCAGATGGCCACCTAGGAGCCCTTTGTCTTTACACTGTGGATCCCATATAGTCCTAGCTTGATTAAGAGTCCGAAATAACTTAAACAATCGATGCTTTTTAAACACAGGGTTCCTCTGTGTACCTATGGGTGTGATAGGTTGTGTTGACTTACTAGGTTTAGTTGTAATCGGGACCTGCAATGATGGTGTTAGCCCAGGAAGCTGCTGTAACCCTGGTAGCAGTGATGGTGTTAATTCAGGAGGCTGCTGTAACCCTGGTAGCGGTGATGGTGTTAGTCCAGGAAGCTGCTGTAATCCAGGTTGCAGTGATGGTGTTAATTCAGGAGGCTGCTGTA
>NW_005187608.1:319158-325367 GCF_000239375.1 Pundamilia nyererei
CAGGTCCGGGGTTACGCTCAACATCGCCAGCCAGAAGTATTATCATCAAGAGATTCACAACCCCCAGGAATGATCTAGATACCGTTTTAACACGTTTACCTGGGGGCGGCCTAGCATGTCCACAATCCAGGATTCTTGAGTACAAAAGATGTTGGCTCCTCTTGACTGGGTGGAGAGTTGAATTAATCATTTTCCGTGGATACATTAAGCTCAAGAGGAGGTAGAAAGACAAGAAGAGACCAAACAAACATGGCAAAATCCAAGGTTTTTTGATATATTTTTTTTGGCAAACACACGGGACCTGCCTGCCTCTGTGGCTTCACCCTGGCGGCCATCTTGTTTTTTTCCAATGGAGTACATGGAGCACCCTAGCCTGTCTCCAGACTTCACTCCTGTAGTGAGAAAAACACACTGTGTTCATGTTTGCAGTTTTGTCTTGTTATGCAATATTTGACATTTTAAAAAAACAAACAAAAACTATGTTTTCAGAAATATTTCTGGGTGTTTTCACGTTTGCTTGGTTGGTTTTTTGTACTGCTTGAACTCTAAAGTGGCCCTCCAATGAGAGGACAGTGCCAGCAGGGGCCCACACCTGAGTTTGAGTGTAAGTGGGCCAAAATCTCTCCTGAAATGTGTGAAAACGTGGTGACAAAGAAATGTTTTATTGCTGCAGCAATGACTGCATTATGAAGTTCTTTCAGGATTGTAAGTGTAACACTTACATATTTGCAACAATGACGGGTGGCCCATGATCTCCTTCAGGTAGTCGGGATTCCTTGGTTAGAAGCTGGAGAAGAGATGGGAAGAAAAGCCGGACAATGAGCAAACTTGATGGTAGTGTGAGAGAAGCAAAAATCAGACAGCAATGTGGAGGGACTTAATGAGCAGAGGTTCTAAAGGTGAAGCATGCTAGGATTTCTCAAGCTGGAGGTAATGGACCAGTGTCTTCTGAGGGCTTAGTGGGTTTATCTGGGGGGGTATCTTGAAATAGAAAATTGAAAGGGGGCTGCCTGGCTGGCTAGTTTCACTTTGTCAAAGCAGTGATGACTACTTTGTAATTTGTTTAAACGAATGAAGGTGACGCTACACAGTTTTGGAGGTATTTGCTGAATTTGGAAGGCCAATTAGGGCAGAACTAGCAGAAGATGTAGCTCATAATGCCATCAGGCAGGACAGCTGATCGTCATAGAAGCTGTTCAAGGTGGCAGGGAGATGTTGACCGGAATGATTATAACAAGAAAAGAGGGTTTAGATGATGCAAGAAGAATCGGATAGTAGTCTATAGGATGACTTTGGTGATCAAGAAGAGGACCTGAGTGAAGGCAGAGCATAGGATTAAGTGGTGGAAGATGAATAAGGAAGAATGTTGCACAGAGGTCAGGAGGAGTTCAGACGTGCTCTGGGTGGTACAGAAGAGTTACCATATAAGAAAGTCCATCTCCAAAGCTAAGGCAAACTGCAAAGAGGGTATTTCCTGTATCCTCTGGAGAGAGGAAAGAGGCCAAGAAGTCTTTGTGGTGGACTGACGAAGTAGAAATTAGCAAAGAGTAAGAACTGGGAGGCTAGGTGTACAGCAAAGAGCGAGGTGGCAAGGGCAAAACTCATAGTAAGCTGTATGAAAAGGCAGAGAAACCTTGCTGGAAAACAGACCGCTAATGTCACGACACTCATCTTTCACTTATTCATTAAAGTAAAACATCACTACTTCCACATCCAGTTGGTTGCAACTGAGGCAGAGTACGCGCTCCCGATTCAGGGAAACAGATTCTGTCGGGCATACCTGTCTTGGCACGACAACTGTCTGCGGCAGTTTTCATTTGCTGCATGTGTACTTTGAGTTCAACTTTTTATTTCATTTGAAAGACTTTCAACTCAGCATGTGCTTTTTGTTGTTTTTTGCTTTACAAGTTCTAAATGTTTAAAATGTTTTTTTTTACATAAATAAAATTTCACAAGCAAGACACCAGCCATTTTTTATACATAGCATAAAACAGTATATGCAGTGTTATCTTTAATTTACGTGTCTAAAAAGATTTGCAGATCCAGGTGCTCTCTCCTTATGGTCCATTTGGCTCTTTGAGTGTTGCCGACCCCTAATGTAGCCGGTACTGGCTCAGGCTCCTCACCTACCAGAGAGGTGACTTTCCATGTCCCACTCACTAGTTTTGGTAGCCTGGGATCGGTACGCCAGGCCTTCGCTTCTGGCCACAGCCCAACACACATTGCACTCGACCCCTATGGGGCCTCCTGCAGGTGGTGGGCCTAAAGGAGGATGGGCCCATGTCCCTTTTTCAGGGCCCCAGCCACCAGACGCTCGCCCTCAGGCACCTTCACCAGACCTGGCAAAAGCTCCCCGACAACATAGCCCCTGGAGTCCCTGGGACACAGAAAGCCCCTCCACCACAATAAGGTAGCGATTCACAGAATATTTCAACAGTCTTATTGTTTTTTAAGGATATTCCAGTAAGGATGGTATATACTGCAGATGGTGAGTCTTCTCTCCTTTCATAATTCCTTCATAATTTTGCACTGAGCAACATTATTCTGAAACTGTTCAAAATTTGTAGACAGAGGTTTGACTTCTAAGACACTCTGCCTGTTTTCATACTGAGCTGTTGCCATTTAACCTAAATGAAAAGAATTAAATGATAAATATTCCTCCAGCTATTCTTTTTAGCAGCAATTCTTTTTCCACCCGTTGTTGCCCTCCTCTGATCTTTTTTGGGAAAACATACTTTGATGAACTATATATACACAAATATTTGTACTATGGTTTTCATGAAATATCAAAATGTCTTAGTTTGAACATTTGATGTTTTCTATGAATAATCATAAAGGTCTGTGAGATTTGCAAAGCATTACATTCTGTTTTTTATTTACAATTCACACAATGCTTTAGCTTTTCTGAATTAGGTTGTACAACAATTACAATAACATTAATAATAGTAATAATAATAATACTTCATCATTTAAACTGCTCTAAAAATAATTGTTAGTATTTATCTCACCGTATAAATGTCTTTAAGTCTGTTATCTGTACCATGTGTTCTTGTAAGCAGTTGTCTGTACTTTGTTTACCTGTTTTTCTGTGTGTTTTATCCATCAAGGGATTTAAAGCAAAAGCTATCCTGTACAAATCCCATTCTCTCCCTTCAGCCTGTCATGAGTTCTGCATAGTGATCTCACGTGAAACAGAGCTTTGCTGACATAACATAAAGGACTAATGCCACGAGAGAGCCTTGTTCTGCTCCGTCTCAATAGCTGCTGTTTTAAAGCTGGAGCAAAAAGAGTTTAGGGGAAAAAGAGTCTTTGAAGAAGCCTTTGTGTGTGTTTGTGGTTGAAAGTGATGACACATTAAGGTTGTTACCTGCTTGCTAGTCACTAGTAAGTTTGATTGTTGACTGAGCATTCTTCTCTTCATTGTTTTGAACAATCTTAAAAACAAACAACAACAGATATTATAAATAAAGAGCCTACAATAATAAAGAGAAAATCCCACGGAGGCCTGGGGCACCTCCCACACTGCAAACAACAGTCTGACCAGCGTTCCCCATCGCGTTCAACCTCATGAATAAACGTACAAATCATGGACTTTAAGGTCTTAATCCGGTCCTCCACCACCCCGTCAGTCTGGGAGTCGTCATGCTCGTCCAAACAGGCTTAATGTTCAGTCACGTAGATCTTTGTGCCGGCTAATTTACCAGTTGACCTTCCAGACAGCATGCACACCACTGGGAATGTACACCACAGTGCACAGAGACGCTGCAGGCTCAGTTGTACCGAGGGCCCAGACCGAGCTACCAGGTTTACCAGTACCTCTGTGTGCGGCTGAGAGCGTGCCTGCAGCGTCTCCAGCTACTGCTGCTGCCCCGCCCCCTGTTCATGGTGGATGGTAGCCACCATCTATGCAAACAACCGCCCTGCCCGTGAGTCCATCATTGCCTCATGCTGGGAAACCACTCATTACTACCGTGGGACCCAACACATGCACACTGACACTCCTTCAATGACAATTCAGACTTTATTCTTTCAGTGCTTACATACACTGCCTCAGCAGCACTCACTGGTCCTTGTCAGCTTGCAGTCACTGCTGCTGTCAGCCGCAGCTCTGCTCTTCATCACACATAACTAACCTACTGAGATTTTGACTCATGGAAGTCACGATTAGGTGATGGCTGGCAGCCGTGCCAATTAGACTCCCCTGGCACTGCCCCCAAACCACAGCCAACCACCACAAGACTTCAGATACCTGAGAGTCCAGAAGCTTCTTGGTCAACAAACTTAAAGAAGTCCAGTCGCCTTCTTTTCACCTTTACTGTCCAAAACAGCCTGAAATCTTACATGACAGCTGTAAGGTATTCTCTCCAGGCTTCTTGACATTCACACAGCCGTCTGTCTTCACCGAAAGGATGACCCTGGATCAGGCCATACAGTTTTATATCCCAACAACTAGGGCTGTGCGATATGACCACAATCTCATATCCCGATATTAAGACATCTATCGTCCGATAACGATATAAATCGCAAACATTTAACATTTTCTGTAAACTCTGTGAATCTCGGGCAGCTCGACTTGTGTGAAGTGTTTCCAGCTGGGTGTCCTGTAGCTGGAGTCGAGTGTTTTAACCGATGCATGAAACGATACATTTTTAGTCATAAGTTGTAACGGCGCCGTTTTCTTTGTGAGTATTTATTACACGGCGTGCTGCGGGGGAAAGCCTGTTCTAACGTTTGAGTCTAAGGTTTATTTTTTAGCACCTGACGGCTCTTTTTTGCTTCTCATCCATAAACTCTCTGCATACTCTTTCACGTGATTCAGTTTATTTTGAAAAGTCTCAACAGGATCTTGAGCTTTATTGTGAAAGGTTTATGTGGAAAATAAACAAGCAGACACGCGATGGTGTTTCCATCGTTGTTGCTAATGACAACGCATAAAAACAGGCGCTTGTCCATCCGTAGTGTGGTTATATTAAATATAAGAGAAAGAGAGAACTCGAAGAAATTAATGTAGCCACTACAGTGACATCAAAACATGAAAAAATATTGCTGTAAACAGTTTATTTTGTGACACCATGAAACAAACGACAGTGTAAAATGAAACGAGAGACGTTTTTATATCGTCATCCGATATATATCGTTATAGGGCTTTGGAGCGTGATGTCACGGGGGTGGGCATGGAAAGGATTTTGGCCCGATCTGCCATTTTGGAGGTCTAAACAAAGCGCAAGTGAAAAGGGAGCGAAGGCACACACAACAGCCATGGTTTGTATTTGCTGTGTGCTCGGCTGCAATGTTCGATCGCACGACCGGCAAGAGAATAAGCTTGAAAAGGGTTTATCTTTTAATTCTTTCCCAACCCGGAAGCAACATGACGCAGCTCGTGTATCGCATGTTACCAAACGAAGGCGTCCAGCCTGGATAGCAGCTGTGAGACAAGCTGACGTGCAGTTCTCTTCCATCTCCAAATATCTGTTGGTGCTCCAGACATTTTCATTCCGGTAAGTTCTAAATATGTTCATATCTTTATAGCCTATTAGTTTTATTTTTGATGCGCTCTGAGCTCATAGCAAATTAGAACAAACATCCTACTGAGTAATTTTGCAGAACTACCTTCTATCCATAGAGATGCTAATTATTTGGCATTATTGCAGCAAACCAGCCGATGAAATGGATGAAACAACTTGACTGGGTTCCAGCGCTACACAAGGGACCTGCTTCAAACAAACCACCATGCCAATCAGATTACTTCTTCCATGTGAGGGTGAAGAGGTGACCCTCCTGGATAAGATGGTGAAGGTTTGGTGAACAGTGTGATAATAAAACCAGGAATAATGAAACCTGCTCCTGTTGAATATTCTTAAGTCTTTTGCTGTATAAATAGCAGTATTTTTTTCAAAAGATACAGCAAATAAAGTAATGTTAGTAGTGGGTGATATCATGTAAACACTGTCATGATTTTATGTAAACATTTTGTCATTTGTAAACTATAAATGACATCATCATTGTAACTGATGTGATGAACAGCCCTACCAACAACAACACATTATTATTATGACTGTCTTCTTCCTGGAATCAACGCAGCAGTCCTGATGTCTCCCTCCTACTCCGCTCACTCACCTTTTCCTGGAATGACAGAGACAGAAACACCTCCCTGCAGTGGCGGTCCTAGCCTGTTTGCCGCTCTGGGCGAACACTGCACTGCCCCCCCC
>NW_005187608.1:342817-344031 GCF_000239375.1 Pundamilia nyererei
TGTGTGTGTGTGTGTGTGTGTGTGTGTGTGTGTGTGTGTGTGTGTGTGTGCAGAGAGCCAGGTTCATAATGGATCTAAGGAAGTTTTTTTCAAAAAAAAGGTGCAACATTCAGGTAAAAGTGTAAGATCAAATGATCCGTCAATAAAGGAAAATGTTGGATCAGTGTTTCAATGTTTATATCTTTTATTACATGTTCGTGTGGTTTGGTTATTTGCCTTTTGGTTGAAAGTACACTGAGAGAGGACTTTTCATTAGTGATCTTAATAGTATTTTTTTTAATGTAATTTTTCATCTAATTGAATACAATCTATTTGTGTATGATTGTCAGTCCAAAGAGGGAGAGAGGAAAGAGGGGACGTGAGGAGAAAGTACAAGGTCAGGAAGAACCAGGTAAGCAAACAGACAGGGAGCAGTGACAGGCAGAAACTGTGAAACTGACAAAGAGAAAAACCTGATTTTACTCACAATCTGGAAGTTGTGTCCTCCCTGTATTAAAGCTGCTGTACAGAGTCTGCAAAACAAACTGGGTTGAAACCTTTTTGACCCTCTTTAACAACATTCCAACATAACATTATCATTGATCGGGGAGATTGAAATTAATCATATATTTTTATGTGGTTCAGCCACAACTCTACTGAAACCTCAGCCGGTAATAGGGAGGCCAACCTTTGGACCGTCCAGTTGTGTGTATGACTGCCGCAGTACGTACATCACATTTGCTCACTATCAGAAAGTGACACACAGAGCCCTGGTGGAGAGAGGAGCTGTAACGAGAAGCAGATGCTCTGTTTCTAAAAGTGTTTTAAGCTTGTTTCAAAGATTCTGTACAGCAGCTTTAAATGTTTTCCAAAAGCACACATAAATGACCTTATCAGTGTTTCTCACACTTGTTACAGTGTGGACCACCTGATTAAAATGTCAAGCTCTCCCAAGCACCACTATGAAAGCATGAAACTCATAAATCTTACAACACAAAATTAGTTTTATTAAATTAGTAAAATTAGTTCTGCAGTAAAGATTTTTTCATACATTGTATACATTCTATCACGGGCAAAGTTGCCTCCATTTTTATATTTTTATATTAATATTTTGTAATAATTTATTTGTAATAACCTATTCTATTTTCTCCAGCTAAACAAAAACAAACTGAGGTAATAGTCTTTGGCGCCAAAGAAAAACGATTACAGGTCACCAGAGAACTTCAATCTATACA
>NW_005187608.1:344768-346739 GCF_000239375.1 Pundamilia nyererei
CTTGTTTTAATCAATTTTAAATCATGCTTTTTATTTGTTCTTGTTTCTAATGTCTCTGTAAAGCACTTTGAATCACCTTGTTGTTGAATTGTGCTATACAAATAAACTTGCCTTGTTTTGGGAGTATTTTTATGTATCTGTATTATATTATACATAGAGATGGACCGATCCGATATTACGTATCGGTATCGGACATAAAAAAGTGGTATCGTGCCATCTCTAATTATACATACACATTAAAAGTGAATCTCTGTCCAAAAACTCACTATGAGCATCATTCATCATTCTCCCCCAGTAATTAAGGTTAGGATATGTATTTTTTTTTATTCCAATCCATTCTTCATTTGCAGCATTTAAATAACCTTTATCTGATTTGATGGTTTTGTTACAGACTTTAAAAAAAGTGTTTTGCTTTTCTTTCACAAATTGTGTTAAAATATACAAAGCAGTGATGTCATGTTTTGTGACGAGGACCCAGGCACAGAGAGACTTGATGAATTTAAGAATCTTATGATTTAATAAAGAAATTTGCAGACTTGCACAGAGATGGTAAAAGTATGATGACTGATAACGGAGATGAAGACAACAGATGATGAGGACAGGGAGGAACAGGTTTAAATGCACCAAGGAGACAGTCACAGGGAACTCTGGACAACTGGAGACATTTAAGGATGCAGGGACTGACAGAGACGGGGAAGACGTCTCATCGTGACGTGTAAAGTTTATTTTGCCTGGCTGGGCAGCTCTCTGGGTGCTCAGCACCCCAAAGCTCTGATCCTAGAATCGCCTCTGGTTGGAAGTGATAGCAGAGCTGTACGTTTGAATTTGTTTCCAAAACCCCGCAGTCAGGACATGCTATATTGTATTTAGATAGAAGCTAGCGAGCTAACTCCCTGCTAACTTCTAACTCCGTTAAATGTCATAAATTCCGTTTTCATGGATGCCTGGATGTTAAACTCAGTTGCTACACCTGGTAGAGCAGAACGCTGATCATTTTATTAAAGATGAAAGACTTTAGACAGTTTTTAACTCTCAGTAATGCCACAGTGATCGTTTGATATATGGACCTGCAGCGGAGTTTAGGCCCAGACACGGCTAGTGACGTCAGCAGCAAGCAGGCGCACCGAGGGCTCCCGCGCTCAGAATTTCGAAAAAACATCGGTGCACATTATAAGTCTGTATCATAATGTCTGGTGTTTTCGTCTTTGTTGGTTTTCTTTTATTTTCTTTTATTTTGTGAGCTCCAGCCAGCCAGAGAATCCCTGCCGCCCCGCCCTCTCCTCCCTGTGCCGCAAGCAGCAGGCGCACCTCGCAAACGGAGGGCGCCCTTACTCCCAGCAAATGGCCGATAGAAAACCGAAAGCCTGTGACATTCCCACTATGCGCTGGCATGATGTCGGGGCAGCATGAGCACGAGGAAATTCTGTTCAGACTCCCTTTGGTCCAGCAAGTATCCTTCTAACTCTTATGTTGATGTGATGTAAACATGCAGCAAAAAAGAGACCCTCAGCGCTTCTACAACAACTCTCAATGTTTCAGTCCAGTCATACCGCTAAACGTTTGACCCTCAAAACACGTAGCGCCAACTCGTAAAATGAGCACATGCGATGTGTATAGAAGAATAATAATAAAAACAGCCTTAATTTATCATTTTAAACCCTAACACTTTCATTCCAGTTAAGATGTTCCCACACTGCTTCAATAATATTTCTCTTGATTCTCTTGAAGTGAGAGATGTCATTATGGAGGCAGATGAAACCATGGTCTCGTACGATGTTACATCTCTCTTCACTTGCATCCCAGTCACGGAAGCGTTGGAGGTAGTTCGTAAGAGATTACAGGATGACCCCAACCTCAGCAACAGGACCGCTCTCAGCATCCACCAAGTGTGTTTGCTCTTAACTGTGTCTTCATTCCACCTACTTCACATACAAGGGTCAGTTCTACAGGCAGAAACATGGGTGTGCTATG
>NW_005187608.1:347248-352743 GCF_000239375.1 Pundamilia nyererei
TAGCCTTCTTAGACTGTGAGATTTCCATCAGTAATGGGGGACATCT
The DNA here is from genome assembly GCF_000239375.1 of Pundamilia nyererei. NCBI lineage: Eukaryota > Metazoa > Chordata > Actinopteri > Cichliformes > Cichlidae > Pundamilia > Pundamilia nyererei. Next base: position 347,295 of record NW_005187608.1, read on the forward strand.
AAAAGCTGACGTGTACCGTACATACGGATCAGTATCTAAGGTTTGACTCTCATCATCCACTGGAGGACAAACTGGGCGTCATCAGGACGCTACAACACAGAGCGAACACCATCCCCACAGACACAGTGGCCAGGGAGGCAGAAGAACATCAAGAAGGCTCTGAGTAAATGTGGTTATCCCAGCTGGACTTTTGTCAAAGCTGGAAAGGCTCCTAAAGAAAGCTCCAGCCGATCCAGGAGAGAAGGACAACCGCTGCCCAAGCAGAAACCTGTAGTGATCCCATATGTGTCAGGAGTATCGGCTCAGTGCTTTATGGTTCGATCCCAGTCTGCATGGGCAAGATGCTAACCCCAAGTTGCTCTCCCATGCATCCATTGGAGTAGGAATGCATATGAGTGTTAGATAGAAAGCACTTATATAGCGCTCAGGTGAAGTAGACGCGCTATATAAAAACCAGTTCTTTTACCAAACTGACTGTAAAGTTAATCTGCTTTGCATTTAAAACTTAATTTTAACTTTTTATATTCTAACAGGTGAAACTAACCATAAAGCTATCAAAAAAATTTGAAACTACAAAAGTCAAAGTTTTGTGAAGAAATCTCTTATTGCTCTTTTCCACTACTACCTACTCAGTGATCCTGTAGTCATATTGGACATCAAATGCACATCGGTCAACACCAAAAACGATTTAATCTTAGCTGCCACTGACAAGTTTTTCATACCTCTGCTTTAGGAAAATAAGCAACACTACGAACACCTCGGTATTACTGGAAAATTGTGCTTAGGCTATCAAAAGTAACACAGGTAAAATAGGGGAACAGTGTGTTTAGGGCACAGGCAGGGAGATGGACACGCCTGCATGGCAGGGAGAGCTGCAGTCTCCAGTCAGATTAAAATAAGCGCAGCTTGCAATGTCCGACTGAGGCCACAAGGGGCCAGTAATGCAAAGGACTGAGGAGGAGCTTTAGGACAGTGCTGTCCAACATGAAAGGAGAGCAACTGCTTTATTTTGGCACATTTTAATTCATGTATATTATTAGATTTGACAATGCAAGAAGTGCTGCCACTGATTTGCACAAAATCTCTAAAATTAAAAACATCCTGTCTCAGAGTGATGCTGAATAACTAGTTCATGCGCACATAAGACCACTGAGATGGTGATCAACCTTAGAAGGAAAAAAAGAGCTGGGTCAGCACTAGGGATGGGTATCGTTTAGGGTTTATCCAATACCAGTACCAAACCGGTACTTTTGAAATGGTGCCGGTGCTTAAACGGTGCTCAAAGAATGGAGAACACAAACTTTGTCCAAAAACCTCATGTTCAGCTGTTTTTTGTAAAAAGATAACAATGTTAGCCTTTTCTGCAGCTATGGGGCATATATGGTATCACTCTTGGCTGGAAGCAGTGCTTAATCAATGGAAAAAACACAAACTTTGTCCAAAAACCTCTCATGTTTAACTGTTTTCCACTTTTTCTTTGGTCATTTTAGCCTTTTTGGCCAGGGTGAAGGGAGTATCTGCCATCAAACAAGAAGACAGCCGCATGTAGCTATGATGATGTTTGCTAGTTCACCTTACATGCATTTATGTAATAACGTGGTTAGCCTACTCAACGTAAATTATACACGAACAACATTAAGCTACTCACGCAGAGAAGAACGGCTGCTGCTGCATCATCATCCTCATCATTTCTGCTACACTGGCAGGGCTAGGGGCCAGGACTCTCCTCTTCGGGTTTTTGGGGGATGTTGCTAACTCCGGGTCTGATAACAGGCACCACACCCACAGTAGATGTGCTCGGTGTGAGGTCTCGCAGCAAGCTATCAAATACGGCGCATTTCTCTGCTTTTAACAAAACGCTATGCGTCGCCAGGTGTTTCATCAGATTCGAGGTGTTACCTCCTTTGACAGTATCACAGTATCATCTTAAAGCACTTGTTGCTGCTGAGTTTGCATCTTTTGCTGTGAAGTACAGCCAGACTTTGACCGCTTCGCCTTGGACATTTTCAATCTGTAGTTCTTCTCTAAAAGAACCTACGTACCTGGCCCCGCCTACTACGCTTGCAAAGGTAAAATGATTGGCTAGAATCCAAAGTGTGTGACATCTCAGGAAAAAAAAGCACCGAAATAAAGCACCGAAATGTGCGCTGCTTTTCTGGTTACTACCGTTTATGTCAGAACCGGTGCCATGATACCGGTACCCATCCCTAGTCAGCACCCATTACAATGTTCCGGTCTTTCTGAGTTGACTTAGACGGTCTTCTTGTTTTGCATTTGCTTGAAAAACACTACCTGCATGTAGTTTGTTTGGTCCTTGTGTACAGTTTGTGTTGGGAGCTGGATGTTTCTTGGTGTTGGTGATTAGTGGATTTGATTTTCAAATCTTTTGTAGAAAATCCTACCCCATCTCAGGCTTCATTATGAAGTCATGTTACAATGTTTTCAGATGTTGCCAATAAAAAGCATGTAATGCGTGAAAAAGCACTTGAGTAAATCAGTTTTTTCTTATCGCTGCTAGCAGTGAAAGTGAAGAACAAACACAGCAAAAAAAGACGTTAGTTTCAATGTATTTTATTCTTTACTGTAGAAACACTGTACATAAATTACTTTCTCTGAGACTAATATTGATGTACGTATAAGTGGAATTCATCAACCTCCGAAATAAAGAAAAAGATAAACCATAAAACATTGTCAACTTGTCATAACTGTCGTTGAAAAAAAGATCGGTAGCATATGAGGTTAACTCTCTGTGGAAAGTTCCTGCTCTTTCCTTCCAAATGACTAAAGTTACTTTTCAACCTTATAAACACACATACGCACAATGGAAACTCTAAAGGAGTACAGAGACCCACAATCAATGAGTAAACATCCACATTGATCTTTGATCTATTACTGTTACTCGTTAATGTCACTGATGGCAATGCACTGTCCCTTTAAAGATAAACAAGCAAAAATAAAGGGAGAAGCAACGATTTGTTACTACTCACAGCAATCCTGTCCCCCACCCCTCCCACCCAAAGCCATGATAACATGTTTCTATTGCAAGCAATACTACTACCTGTGACTGAGAAAAGCACAAGTCTATTTGTTATGAGGCCGAGTCACATTTTGTAAAAGTGAATAACACCTGGGCAGCCAGGGTACCAGGGGTTTATAGGACCAATGTACATCCACGCAAACACAACGGTGGCCCTACAGTCGCCCTGGTTCTTCACATACGTCAGTTTGACTGTGGTCTCTCTAAATTTGTAGAACTTGTTAGAGCACAGAATGGGAAGAAGTGGCTTTTAAGTAAAAACACAAATCAAAGTTTGTCTTTGTTCAGGTCATATAATGGTCCATTCCAGTGGTGACGGTGCAGTAAAAGTAGTAATAGTGGTATAAGTAATACTATGTAAAAATGTTTTTGTTAATTTTCATATACCCTTTTTGTCTGAAGCAACAGCAAGTTTATATAAAGAAAAAAACTCAAAGAGAAAATCAGTTTATTTTTTTCAGCTTTCATACAAAGTTGAATTTTTGTGCCTGTCCTTCTTAGAGAGTCCACGACGGTGGTTCCACTCAGTTGCTTCAGCCATGGACACGACAGAGCCTACAGACGTGGCTCCCAACAGAGATACGACACCTGCAACATCTCTTAGGGATGCACAGATGGCGATTACACTGACAGTTACCAGCTGTTGAAACGCTTGCAAGCTCATGTGACTGTAAAGTCCTCAGTCGGCCGCTTGAACGAGTCTCTACATCCCACTGTTTGATAGCTAGCTAGCACACAAATATAGCAGTCGGGTTATAGCCCCCACCTTTCACGAAAGGCGGCGGGGATGGGGGGTCATGCGTGCAAGCTGTTCGAAGGCAGACGACCGGGTGAAAAAAAGAGAAAGCGAGATAGAGAAAAAGAACATGACTGAAAAAAGGAACCTTTATCCGGGTTTGCAGACCATCAAACTGCAGCCGTGTTTCGGGTCAGCTGCACTGAAGTGATTGTTACATCATCAGTCTAGAAATCCCATTTTAACATTTTGATCCCAAAAAAAGGGATCGCGGGATCTCTTCAGTGGCTTGGTTTCAGTCTGTGACATCCATGTTTGAAAAGCTTTTGTTAGTCTCTGACAGTCAGTGGGCGGGATCATTGGATTCTGTTAATGCCGTGTTACCTCCTCCCTATCTCACTCTGCCGTAGGAACTGGATGTTGTTAGCGCTGTCGGCTAGCTCGGGGTACTGCTCTATAGACAGTACGTAGTATCCATCATAACCCAAAACCTTCCCGCTGCTTAGCAGCTGCCTCTTTTCTCCCTCCGTCCATAGCCGTACTCCTTCTTCCCCGTCTCTCACTCGCTGTTGTTCGCGCGCCCAGGCACTCGACAGCGCCCTCTGCCTTGCTTGTTCCAGGATTCGCGCTTTCTCCTCATCCAGCGTCGTCCCGTAACGCACGTGAAGTGTCAGGGCGCCGTACTGGAGCTCCACATCAGCAAAACGCCGCGTTCTCCCATTCATGACTGTTGTGGACTGGGATACTGTGACGTTTACTCCATTTTCTAGTGACTTCCTCCCCGAGGTGAGCCGCAGTGCGCTGAGGTCATTCTCAGGCAGGCTGGTCTTGATGAAGTAGTGCGTGTCTCTTCCCTCCACTGTGAAATGCAAGCCCTCAAGGTAAAAGGCATTATTTAGGACAGCAGCCACCTTGATGCAGTCCTCGTTGGCGATGTTTAGAGCACTGGTCACAACGCGACCTTGGATCACGGCGAGCATCACTCCCTTTCCTATCAGAGACTTGACAGTGGCAAACCACAGCCAAGGCTTGTTGTGGTCTGAATGTCGCCGACTGAGCTGAATTTCTGGCATGCGCTCAAACGACAGAAAGGCCTGAGACTGACGGGTCACTTCCTGCTGGACGCCTGAGATAGACTGTGGAGAAAAAGCAGAAAAGGTGTCTGAAAATGTGACTCACAATCATTGTCGGCTGCATCTAGGTGTGTGGACTCAATCGATCATTGCTGCTCCAAGTCATACAAATTCTGTTCAATTCAATTTGATTTATGTAGCGTGAAAACACAACAACGCTTTATATGATCAAGTAAAAACCCGACAATAATGAAGAGAAATAGAGAGAAGTCGTGTTTCAGGTCATAGAGAGAAAAGCCCAATAATAGAGAGCAAACACTTGGTGATGGTGGGAAGGAAAAACTCCCTTTTAACAGGAAGAAAGCTCCGGCTGAAGCAGGCTCAGGGAGAAGGACAGCACGAAGTCTCTCCCGCTTCTTTATCTTTTTCTCTTTCAGTTTCTCTCTTGAAACGGCCACTTCTATTTCTGTCGTGTCCTTCATTAATCGCTGAGTTAACGTCAGCGTCTCTACGTCAGCGTCTCTACGTCAGCGCCTCTACGTCAGCGCCTTTACGTCAGCGCCTTTACGTCAGCGTCTCTACGTCAGCGTCTCTACGTCAGCG
>NW_005187608.1:353374-355557 GCF_000239375.1 Pundamilia nyererei
CTCTACGTCAGCGTCTCTACGTCGGCGTCTCTACGTCGGCGTCTCTACGTCGGCGCCTCTACGTCGGCGTCTCTACGTCAGCGTCTCTACGTCAGCGTCTCTACGTCAGCGTCTCTACGTCAGCGCCTTTTCCTCACTCTCAGTGTGAGTGTGATTACTGGTGACCCGACAACACGTGCACAGACATCCTCCTTTACTTATTTCCTTTCCTTTAAATGGGAGGATGTCTCACTAATAACTTCCTATTAATTTATTCCTCGTTTCTTCTCGTTCTGTTATTTTCTGTTCCTTGTCAACGTTACGTTTGCATGACTATATATAAATGAGTAACTATTAAGATGTAGAATGTCTCGTATGTGGCCATCAGCAACAGTGACAAGAGTACTGAACAAACCACCCAGATGTGTTTGATGCAGTTACATCATTTATTCCATTTACAAATATCATCCAGTGACTGGACTGACTGGATTAGCCACCGACTCGCTGCTCCCTGATGGCACGATTCTAAACCCGCTGTCAGTGCTGGCCACTTAGCTACAATACGAGCTCCAGATCAAGCCCTGAGGAGCTGGATTATGCTTGTTAGAGTTTCTTTCTTGTGCTGAAAAGTCAAAGAAAGATGATTCAGACATGTTTAAGAAGTACGTCCAGGCCAGGTTACATCACTGGAGACTTTTGAGAAAACGTGAGGACCTACTGGTGATATGTACGACTGATGACGCCCATTTGATTTATTCAATTTAATTAATTTTTTTCTAACACTGTTTGGTAAGATCAAGGCAATAAAACTACTTCATGGTTTGTATTACAAGCAAAAATGAATTTTGCACAAATGTAACCACTGTTTGTTTGACACTTGTTCCACTGTCACTGGGCTGCAACCAGAGAAAACGCCCGCTGTGACAGATCGGGTGTGGTGTTCCTCCATAGTTTATCTGAGTATACATACAGGCAGGTCATCCCACAGCTGGCTCTTTTTCATCTCCAGTGATGGCTGTATCAGGTCAAATTTCGGAATAGGGAATCCTGGGATGGCATTATGGAGATGAAAGCCAAATGTGACCAACCAGATGTTGATATCTGCAGAGAAAGAGAAGAGTGGAAATAGTGATATTTATAAAAGAAACTGAGAAACAACAATGCAAAGCAATCATACTGTATCAGAGGGACTGGGACTAGTTTTATGCCTTCATATAAACTGACAAACCTCTGTTGGTGTTTAAAACACATTGATTCAATTTGATTTTACTCATATAGTGCCTCAAGGTAGGGGTGAGGAGTAGAAACAGTATACGGTAGAAACAATATGAATTTGGCTTTTTGCTATAGCGCTCTACCACGAGCACATGTTGATGGTGTCATGCAAGCAAGGAGCTTATAAAGAAGAGCGGTGTGACGCTGGTCATATGGACCTGGTTTGGGTTAAGCAGTCGGATGTTGAGCAGAAAAATATCATCTGACAGTAATGGTGAAGAGACGGAATACAAGTAATTTGTTTCCTCACTTCAAAAACAAAGCCCATGTTGGAATATGAGCAAAGCCAAACACTGCACCTTCCACAAACAGTCAGTCCAGTGAAAGAAAAACGGTGGCCCTACACAGCAGACATTTTACTTTATTACTGTATTCAAAAATGTTGGCGCATTTATCTTCATTTTTATTTGTTATTTAAGAATTTTCTGTTACATTGTTTGGAAAAAGATCTGAAATTATTTGAAAAGTTTTATAATTTAAAATTTAAAAAAAGTTTTGCACAATAAATGTTCTTAAAATAGCATTTTTATACTGTTCAGTCATTTTGACACACACACACACACACACACACACACACACACACACACACACACACACACATATCTATATCTATCTATATATACAGAAGAATATATCACAATATATACTGTTACTGCACATGCTTCAAATTACACCGCAGTATGGATTTTAGGCCATGTCGCCCAGCCCTACCTCAAGGCATTTAATATCATAAGGTGGGGACCCTACAATAATCCAGAGGAAACAATCAGGTGACCCCTATGAGCGATCACTTTGGTGACCGTGAGAAGGAAAAACTCCCTTTGCACAGGAAGAAACCTCTGACACACTCATGGTGGGGCAGCCATCTGCCCAGACCGACGGGGGAGAGGGGAGGGAGACGAGACAAAGGACATGCTGTGATTAATGCA
>NW_005187608.1:356069-365392 GCF_000239375.1 Pundamilia nyererei
ATGAACACATGGTGAATGAACACATGGTGAATGAACACATGGTGAAATAGGGTGGATTAAGAAAAACGTCTAGTCTACTGCAGCATAACTAAGCGAGGATTCAGGGTCACCTGGTCCAGCTGCTTCCACAGAGGAGGAGAAACTATTCTACTTTTACAGATCTCAGGAACGTCTGAACTTGATTTCGTATTGCTATTACATCATTTAACTTTCTTCATTTAACTGAGAAGTGCTTTATAAATAAACTTGACTTGTTTATTTCTCTGATGAAACAGAATGAAAATGATTTCTCGAGTAGTGCAGCAGGAATTATTCCACGAGTTATGTGACCTTAAAGCAACAGGTAATACACATGGACTGAAAACATGTAAACAAGTCCAAATCGCTCCTTTACCTGTGACATATTCTTTGACCTGGTGGATCTTGCTGATGGGGTTGTTACCTTGGAACATGTACAGGTTAAAGGGCTGAGGGTCCTTACCAACACGTGTCCATGTGCTGATGTCAGGAGTGGTCCACCTTAAAACACAGACATGCTCTGCTCATGCTTGACACCATTACAGTCACCTGTTACACTTGTGCTGGTCGAGTGTCAGACTGCCTACCTTCCCGCAGGAATGTCATAATCTCTGTCTCCAAAATGAAGCAACCGCGTCAAAGGATCATACAGACCTCCGTGGAAACCAATTACCAACACGAAGTCTGGGTTGGAATCAAAGTAAACTTCACCATACGCTGTGTATTGCACCTACACAGACACACAAAGATCTATTAATTGCATCGGATATGGAGAAACACAGCAGATCTGATGAATAAAGTCACATGCTGAAGCCTTTTGTTCCGGCAGGACCAACATGCATACCTGTTTAAGCAGGAGCCCATTGTTACTGAACACAGCCAGTGGAGTCCCAGTGTTATCACATGCAATATAAAACTCTTCTCCGCTGCTGATCTCCATGGCAAAAACATGGCCCTGTGCAAAAATAACCAACATTGGATTCAACAATAACAAACCTGCTATCATGCTGCGATATGCAGTTATAATCCATTGCTATGGGGTGCACACACACCGTGTTTTCACATCTTTGTGGAGATCACGCCGCTAACCCCAGCCATGACAAATGAATGCCTAAACCTAACTATGACCGAATTGTTACCCTGACACTAAAACCACATTTTGAGTCTGTTGGTCCCCACAAAGATATGTAGACACGGTCAGCTGCATTGTTACAGATGCCTCGACTAGTGCACCATTAGCTTTAGCAGAATAACTAAATATATTACAGGGAGAAACTGCTCTCTCCGTCTTGTCACTTTTTTCCATATGCTCACTGGAGAGAAACCTGCTGTAACCAGACTGTCGTGCATCAAAAGTACAGCACTGAGTGTCTCGCCTGCTTCTAGCACGACAGCAGAGAGGTTTTTTAACCAGCCTTCTAACTTTAGCAAAAGCACTGCTGCGAGCTAAATGACTCTTTCAGTGTGGTACCTGCAGATCGTAGTAAAAGGACGTGATCTCTGAGCTGGAGTGGTTGTAGACGTGGGTTATCCTGGTGGGATAGTTCAGGTCCGCATAGAAGAACTGCAAGTGCTGGCCCAGGCTGTTCCTAGATGCTACTCGCCGACCCAAGCCGTCATAACGGTACTGGATGGTCCAGCTGGCTGCTTTGCTGTAGACACGAACTAGTAGGCCTGTTGTAAAAAAAATACTGATGCTGTTGTCTTTTATAAGGAAAAAGTGCACATGTTCAGTGCATGTATGACTCTCCTTAGGGTTAGTTTTCTGTTTTCCACATAAGCCTTTAGAGCAGCGGTCCCCAACCCCCGGGCCTCGGACCGGTACCGGTCCGTGAGTTGTTCGGTACCGGGCCACGAGAGTTGAGGCTCAGCTGTGAAATGTGTGGTTTTCAGGATTTTTATCGGTTTTCAGCGTTATTTTGTTGTCGTTTTTATTGTTTACTCGGTTTTCCTGGGTCTTTTCACGTGTGTTATGAATAAATCTTCTTTTTTTCGGTACCGGTACCAGTTTTATTTTGTTGTATTTATCCGCGACACCTTAAAGGCCGGTCTGTGGAAATAATGTCGGGCATAAACCGGTCCGTGGCGCAAAACAGGTTGGAGACCGCTGCTTTCGAGTGAACTTTGACTGCTCAGGATGTGATCAGGTGCTCTATGGCACAATTTGAAAACTTCTGTCTTGATTATTACATTTTCCTACACGTCTGATTTGGGTAATCATTTAAACAAGCACAGTCGACGTCAAGAGGACGAACACTACTGTGCCACTTTGCGTTGCGTCTGTTGGTCAAACTGTGCAAACCTTTGGAGTTGTATTCAAATATCTCAGCTCCTCTCTGTCTGAGGAAGCCGTCTTCATCCAGCCTATACTGAACATCTCCCAGCCGAGTGATTCTGTCCCGCAGGTCGTAGCGCAGAGGGGTCAAACGCCCGCTGTTCCCAGGGTTCAGCAGATGCAGATTCCCGTTCAGATCGTAATTATATCTGAAAGGACAGAAAGTAGAATCGTTAATTATTATTTGGCATCAGTGTTTTCTTTCTTTCTTGAATGCTGTGATCCTACCTCCACATCATCTTCTCATTGAGGGAGACGGTCTGCAGCTGTCCATCGACGTCATACTCATAACCATATTTGGTCGTGTTAGCAAACGGCCCGATCTTGATTTCACGCTTTGTCACTCGGCCCATGTTGTCATACTGAATGGTGATCCAGTACATCAGTGACCTGAAAATCTCATACTGGATCTCCTTGATGCGGCCGTGCTGGTCAAAGTGTTTTGTGTAGGTCATTACTGCTGTGGAGATAATCTGGGAATGATGGGCAGACAGAAGATCTACTGTTACACTTCAGCAGTGACCCAAAGCCCTGCTGATCAAAAAACTGCACCTGACATCTGGACAGCCCCACCCTGCCTCAGGTGGGGTTTTGTTTCATTGCTTTGAAGACACAAACACAACCTCCAGCTGTGGGTGGAGAAAATGTCATTTGATGAGGGAAGAACACCTGCTGCATCTGACACACATAAATCATACCTGTGACTAACACTGTGTCCAGAAGCATAACAGTGGTTAAACGTAACTGAGGGCTGTGGGTGCTCAAACTCTCAGGATGTGAAAGGATGTTAGCTCGCTCTTTAAATATTAGCTCGTCTGCTGCCAGTTTAACTTCAAGGCTTCGAGAAACATCCACAAATAGCTGCAACACTGAGAGGTCACAATAAACAAGCTGATATGGAGAATTAAGATATCTGAAATATATCCTTATCAGCACAGCGAGACCTGAAATGTCCAGCTACCTCAGCCTAATTAACCCTATAAACCTGTGCTATAAACTCTCAACCACGAAATGAAGATCCACAAAAACTCAGTGTTTCAAAATGTTTTCGTGATCTCTGCTGCCATGAGACACTGCCTCAGCCCCATTTACCAATCACTGATTAATGCACTTATCCCACTTGTTTTCTTCCTCTTGGAGACGTCCAAAGTTTTGCCCCTGAAAGGATCTAACTGATGTGTCGTGCAGCGGGGGTGATAACATGATTTGTGTGTCCCTTCGGTCTCTTCCAGGAATCATCGTATGGTTTGATGTGAATGAAAATGATGTTACTCGTATGATATGGCCTTGCCAGTCACTAGATTTAGGAATGGTGCTCTCCACCACCATCAAAAGACCAAAAAGGGAATATCTTTTGGAAGAACAGAGTTTAAAAGATTACTAAAATGTTACCATATTACTAGAATCTGAGGTGCTTATTTTAAACAGTATCGAAGATCCGTTATTACCTGATTGATATCGTAATAAATGACTCCAAACTTCCCAAACTGTTCCACTTTCCCAGATATGTCGTCAAACTGATAGAGATCGATGGGCAGCGGCGTCTCGTTGATTACAGCCTGCATGCTGGTGACCCTGAAACTGTTGTCATAGGTGTAGTCAAAGCGCGCGTTCACCATCCCGTCCTCGCTGAAGCGGAATATTTGCCGGTCAACCAGTGGGCCAATTTGGCGGTACCGGATGGAGCAGATGAAGCCTTCGCTCTGCAGGTTGACAGTCTTAAGCACACCAGCAGTCTCGTCATATGTGAAGCTGACCCTGGTCGAGTCATAAAGGATTTCTGCCAGCTTGTTCTGACGAGACAAATATAAACAAGTGTTACAGTGACGACACAAGCAGGATGTCTGCTGTGCATATCACACCCCATCACCAGCCTACAGCTCATCCAACTGTTTCTTTATGGTTCCACTATGGGTAACATTCAATGACCAAAAGCAACTGTGAAGTTTGAAGCGGGAAAGATGTTGCAACAACACTGCTGCATGCTGCATGTACAGGACAACTGTACCTTAAACATACACAGACATTTCCTTCCTCATCGGTAACCTTTGACCTTTGTTGAAGAATCAGCTGCATAAAGACATGAATAACCTACCTGTCTGCGGTATTTGTACAGTATACGCCGGCCAGTGCCTAGATGAGCCACCCTCAGGAGCTAAGAAAGAGAAAGCAGTGAATGATTAGCTTTGCTGCTGTTGAGTGAAGTTGATCACATCCAGTGTGTCTCTTACTTGCTAAAAACAAAACACACCTGTCCATCTTCAGAGTAATCCACAGTAACAGACGCGTTGCTTTCTGGTGGGGTGTAGATGTTCCTGTAATATCCTACGGATCGGATGGTCTGCATGGTGTGTCGGGCCACGCTGGGCATGGTGACTGCTGACAGGCGGTCCACGGAGTCATAGTCAAAGATGTACTGGTGCTGGCTGTGCAGCAGCAGCACCATGGACTGATGCAGAGACAGGAGGAAGACAATTAGAAGCAGAACACACTGACTGGTCGCGTGGCGGCCTGTAGTGAGAGGCCACAGACGTTATGATTGGATGTCTGAATTACAGTTTCTTATACAGAAAACAAAAGTGGTGCAAATGTTGTAAATGTAGCCTAGATTCACATCAGTCCACACTGCAGATACATGAAGATTCATTCAAGCACAACTGGCACTGCATCGTTTAATCAGATGTTATCAGATAAAGATCCTGATATTGTTGCACCACCTGCTGGAGCTGCACCTACCGAGGTCATGCAAAGCTCCCCTGCATGTGTGTTAGACAGTTTGACATGAATACCAAAGTGAACACTGACACCACATATGCTGCTCAGATACACCTGATTTGGTCATGAGTGTGTTTTATAGGATACATTTCCACGACCAGAAGAGACACACACATCAAAATAAAGAATGTTGCGCTTCAGTAATGAAATGTGCAATAAAATATGCTTTAATAAATTCATTTACTATTCTTTTATTTATTTAGACATTAGTAAATAATCTATTAATTAATAATGTAAAAGGTGATGTTGCAATGTAGCAATCAGAGTCTGAAGGCCCAGACAATTCCCAACAGATTGATTTTCCCACGTGGATCATTATGGCTTTGCTATACTGGTCAGCTTAATTGTCACAGTTTATTTGATCTTTATTATTTTTTGGCACTTTTAAGTTATTACAGTCTGAACAGACACTGTGGGACGGGAAAGATGAAGAGAAGTTAGGAAGTTGAGTTAACAGAAGGAGAGGGACAACAGTAGAGAGGGATGGAGAGAGAAAAGACACTGAATCTGTTTGATCACCTGCTGAAACAAAACAGGCAAAAAGAAAAAACATAGCAGGGAAACCATGGCAACAACCCAGAAAAGCATCAGTAACAGTAAATAATAAATACTGAATGTTACTGAGCAGCAGGACTGATAATGCAGGATATGTTTGGAGGCAGCAGCCTGTGTGAGTCTGTGAGTACCTGTGTGTGTTTGTATTCAACAACCATAAAAAAAAGATTTTCTAAATCATTTAAATTTAAATGTAAAAAAGAAAAAGAAATAAATGAAAAGATGTTTTTCTGACATTTAAAATTCCACTCCTCATTTTTGAAATCCACTGAATTTTCCTTTCCTGTTAGCTCACAGATTAGCTTTTAAATGACCAAATAAGATGTTGTTGTTTTGTTTTTTACTGTGCTCCTTTGTCTCAAAGCTTAGCCTAACCAGTTATCAGGTTTAGGGGCGATCACGTTTTCATACAGAGTAAAGGACGTTTGGATTTTTCCCCCTTAACCATAAACACCTTCATTTAGGACTGTATTTTGTGTATACTTGTGTCGTATTTGTATAATATTTATACAAATATATTTTGTGAAAAGGGTTGGCGTAATAAGCAAATGCTTCAGCCAATACCTTTTGATTAGCCTTGTCTCATGCTTTCTTTCTTTATGGTAGATTTTTGTTCTGTTTTCACTGTTTGTTTGTTTGTTTTTTCACTGTTTTCACTGAGATTTGAATTTGAATGCTAATCAATAAAATCAAAATCAATAATATTTAAATTTGTCTGATGATCTAAAGCATTTAAGTGTGACAAACATACAAAAAAATAGGAAATCAGGAAGGTGCAATGGTTTATTTGAAGAGTTTCAGTCAGGTTTCAGAGCTCAGCACAGCACAGAAACAGCTTTAGTGAAGGTTACAAATGATCTTCTTATGGCCTCTGACAGTGGACTCATCGAATATCTACTGTCAGTTAATATTTGTAAATCTGAAAAGCCAAGAAGTTTTGTTATGCATATATATATATCCTACAGTATATAGCTTTTCATTCTATAAAAAAAGGGGAAGCCTAGCTTCTTCCTGGGCCACAACAAGTTTCATAGCTTGAACGTGCTGCTCTGCTGGGTCCTGCCTGCTTGTATTCTGCATATTCTCCTAAATGGGTTTCAGCTGGACACTGTAGCTTTCACCTACAGACAGGCATGTTAGACTAACTGCCAATTTTAAACTGATTATAGATGTGACTATGAGAGCAGAGGCCTCAAAATGTGACATCTTGGATATGCAAATGGCAAACTGTACAATAAAACATGTGAATGTATAGAAAAAAAATGAACTTGTAGTTTCAAACGGTAGAAAAGAAAGGAGCATCGTGTATGAGGACAGTACGAGAACAAAGGAAAGGATGTAGTGGGTACTTTAAATGTAGGGACACGAGGAAGGTAGATATGTTATGTGTGCAGGAGGAGAAGTGGAAGGAAGCAAGGCCATGGCCACTGAAGGTGGATACAAACTCTATCTTGGTGTTGATAGGAAGAGAAATGGAGTAGGGGTGACCTTGAGTATGTGTACTGTGGAGCTGCAGAGTGTAAAGTCGGTGATGCATGTACCTGACAAACAGGATGTCAGGTGAGAAAGAGAAAGTTGGATCAAATGGTACAGAGCGTGTGCGTGTTGATGTGTGGGGATTACATGATGTAAGTTGGAGAAGGAACAATGTTGCATACAGTTTCGGGAGGAGCTGATATTGTCACAGCCGGGGCAGCAGTCGTGTGGTGGAAACAATGAGGCAGTGGAGATGCGAGTGGAGATTTATGTACAGTGAAAATAACAAAGGTGAGGGAAGAACTGAACATAAAACTGGGAAAACTAACAAACTGAAACATAAGGACAGCAGGAGATGTACAAAGGCTGTGCAGAGAGACGCAGAGGAACACAGGCAGACACACTATAAATACACAGAGGGACACTGGGAAATCACACACAGTGGGAGACACAGCTGGACCTGATGAGCCTGACGAGACGGGGGACCAACAGAGGGAGCACAACCCAGAAACCCAGCATCCAAAACCCCAAAACACAAACCATCCCAAACAGTCCACAAATAGTAGTGATAATAATAATAATAACAATAAATACACCAAACACAAAATCACTGAGTCCACGGACTCAGGACCATGACAGATATAATCTCAGAGATAAGCTCCAGGAAAGCTGATGAGCCATACCAGAGAAAGAGTCGCTAGACTAAAGGGAGAGGTGATGATCAGCAAGCAGCAAAGAAGGAACACTATAGGTGAAAGGTTTCTACTGAGGGTGTTGGTGGAGAGTAAGGAGGAGATCAGAATGAGGTGTACTACTGACAGCATGCCAAAAAACAAACTATGATGTTCGTCGAGTGTGGCAGAGAGCTGTGTGTCCTGCTCCACCCTGGAGGACATGAAAGAGGAATGTGAGGCAGTGGTGAGGTGTGCAGTAGAGGTGACAGGTGGGTTTTAAACATCAGCTCTGAGCCTCGTCTTGTTTGCAGTGGTGATGGTGGACAAAAGAGGTCTCCGTGGACTATGACCTTCACAGATGACACTTTAATTCTGTCGTAAGAGCAGGGAGCAGGTATGAACAATGAAAATCAATAGAATCAAGAAAGAATATGTGTGTGAATGACAGGAAGGTAGCTGGAGAGGTGAACATGCAAGCAATGGAAGCATTGAAGGTAGATGAGTTTAAAACCTGGAGTCAATGATCCAAAGCAATGGACAGTGCAGAAGAGAGGTGAAGAAGAAAGCGTTTGCAGGGTGGAGATATATTCAGTAGATGACAGTGAGAGCTGCTATGGTGTATGTCGAGGAGATGGTGAGACTAACACAAAGACAGGAGGAAAAGCTGGAGGTGGCAGTTTTGTTGTAAGTGATGGACAATTTTAGAAATGAGTATCCCCACAGCCACCTCAGTCAGCTTGGAGATAAAGTGAGGAAGGCAAGACTGAGATGCTTTGGCAGTGGTTTGGGGGGAATAATGGATACAATGGACTAAAGATGTATACAGCTGCAAGCTGGAGGTACAGAGGAAGACCGCATCGATGGATGCAGTGAAAGAGGACATGTAGAAGGTTGGTGCAATAGGGATGAATGCTGTCATCCCACACAAACTCACTCACAAGCTGGCAACACTCGGCCTGCACCCCACCCTCTGTGACTGGCTACAGGACCTTTTGACTGCCAGGCCCCAAACCGTCGGGATCAGCAACAGGACTTCAGCCAGCATTATTACAAACACTGGCGTCCCACAGGGTTGCGTCCTCAGCCCCATCCTCTACACCCAGTACACCCACGACTGTGTCGCCTCCAACAAAGACAACACCATACTGAAGTTCGCGGACGACACTGCAGCGATCGGTTGCATCACTGGAGGGGACGAGGCGGCTTATAGGAGAGAGGAGGCCGGTCTGGTGTCATGGTGTGAGGACAACAACCTCACCCTCAACACTGACAAGACAAAGGAGGTGAAAGTGGACACAAGGAAGAAGAAGAGGCCTCACCAGCCGCTGTCTATCCGGGGCCTTGAAGTGGAGAGGGTGAGCAGTAGGGGTGGGGAAAAAATCGATACTGTGTAGTATCGTGATATTTTGTTTGCTAATAATGTATCGATGCAGGGACAGCAGAAATCGATACTGTGTAGCATCGTGATATTTTGTTTGCTAATAATGTAT
>NW_005187608.1:365639-384231 GCF_000239375.1 Pundamilia nyererei
GTTTAAAACTTTTTTATTTAATGTAAAATTATATTTTGTTTTAATTTACTTTCAAATTCTTTAGTTGCTGAAGGGGCTGCATAGTTTTCATAAATTGCATAGTTCAGAATAGCTGTAATTGTACCAGATGGTTGCATTCAGTTAAGTTGGACTAGACTGTAATACAAACCGTTCAGTTTGTCAACAATAAAACTGACTGAAATGAGAGAAAGACTGAGTGCGAGACTTTGATATTAGATAAAATGAATATTGATCAAGTTTACCTTTATGTACAGAATCTGAATATCGCAAAATATTTTTAAAAAATTGCAATAATATCGTATCGTGCGTTAAGTATTGTGATAATATCGTATCATGAGATGTATGGTGATTCCCACCTCTAGTGAGCAGCTTTAGGTACCTGGGCGTCTACATCTCTGAGGACCTCGCCTGGACACTGAACACCACACAGCTGGTCAAGAAGGCTCAGCAGCAGCTGTATTTCCTGAGGAGGCTGAGGAAATTAGGTATGTCGGCCAAGATCCTCAGCAGGTTCTACAGCTGCACTGTGGAGAGCACACTGACCAGCTGTATCACTGCATGGTACGGCAGCACTACTGCTATGGAGCGCAAACACCTGCACAGAGTGATAACTGTGGAGAAGATCATCAGGACCCCGCTGCCCTCTCTGCAGAGCAGCTACCATCGCAGAGTCCAGAGGAGAGCTGCCTCCATCCTCAAAGACCCCACACCCCCCCAACACTTCTGCCCTGGAGACGAAGGTTTAGAAGTTGGAAATCCAGAACATCCAGACTGCCATCAGACTCTTGAACAGCTGACCCATTTTGAACAGTAATAATTATTTTTTGCACGTCTGCTCATATTGAGCTGTAGCTCTTTTGCACACGTCTGTTTCAAATCTCTATATTTTGTCTCCTTTTCTGCCTTCATCTATTTATTTGTACTACTTGTATTTATATGTTTTATTTCTATTGTATATATTAATCAGCATCTGTGGGTGGACAGCAAAGAAAGAATTTCATTGCACAAAGAAAAACCTTTTCTCTCGTGACACATGGCAATAAACACTGAATGCCAGGGGCAGAAGGATATCCAGGACCCCTAAAGAGAGCAGGCATTTATTTTAAATTAATTTAATTTGATCACTCAAAGCACTTTACACAACTTGCCTCATTCACAGCAGCATTTTTTGCTTCGTATTTTCTGTCTAAATGCTGAATTTAATTGAATCTGCCACACACACACATTCAGCAGAGAGCAACTTGGAGTTAGTATCTTGCCCAAGGATATTTCTCCATCTGTGGTTAGTGCAGGTGACAGTTTACTGGGCCCTTCCCCAGATCTCTGCTTCGATCCTGTCCTGGAGGCTACAGACGGCTCTTCAGCTCACGGCTTGCTTCGTGCTCTCACACTCTCGGTGGAGACTTCTACTGTAATGTCCTGAGGCATCTGAGAAAGAACTTTCAGTGACCTGAACTGAATGTGTACAAATGTAAACTTTGCACACACGAGTCAAAAACAAGAATTTATAATTGACAATGAAGCTTTGCTAAGCTTTCATGGGTGCAGCCCATAAACTCAGCTCTGCTCCTTGAATTTCCCCTAAAACGTGGGATCGTTGAAGGGGACAGAAACAGACGTCCCAGCGGCGTAAGATTCAGCACAAACAAAGAAATACTCAAACACAAACTTCCACTGACCACATTAAAACAGGATCTATCAACTATTTAATTTCTAAACCAAATAGTTGAATGATGTCATACTGTAAATGCACTGAGACTGCTACACTGTGATAGTACGTACTAAATATTAACCTGCTTACTTGCTTCAGTTTCAGTGAGTCTTGTAAAGCCGTTACTTATTCCTTCCTCTCGTCTCTTACACGCTACACTTGCTTTACTGTGATTCTTGTTTCTCTTCAGCCACACTTGCTGTTTTCTTTCTAGCTCAGTCTCTCCATGTAAGCTCCAACCATCCGCTGACACAGTAGAGCCTGTGACTGCAAAGTATTTCTTCTTCCTTCTCTGTCACTCCCCTACAGACGAGGCCTGCTGCTGCTGTGTCTCAGGCTCTGATGAAGCTAATAAAACCAAAATGTTTCTGATTTACCAACACAGCTCTTACACTGCAAGCAATCCGCTCTCGTTTGCTCTTAAAGGCACAACATGGGCTGTTTTTGTTTCATCACTGCTGTTTTTCATTCTTTAGCCCATCATTTCCTCACATCTGGACTTTCTGACACATCTCCACCTTTAAGGGCACGCTGTTTAATCCTCTGTTCATTTTCTGTGTTCCTTCCTTTCTTCAGTCATTATTTTACATGAATTTATTTAGAGTGAAATATGTGTGATTCGCTCTGTTACGGATGTAGAGTTACCACGACTCCCCTTTAAATCTGTGTCCACGTCCACTATGTTCTATTAACACCAAATTATCACTCAGGCTATGAATTACAGCCGAGGACCCAATGTTTGGCCTCCTAATAAAATATTTGCGCAAAATTACAGAATTATTTCAGAAGAAAAGAAAATGAGCAGGGCCGATATTATTGGCTCCCCTGAAACAACAACATAATACGAACCACTGCTGCGAGCTGATGTGTTTGTAACGTTCAAAGCCTGTAAAATGAAAACCGAGATTTATCTTCAATTTACAAACAGAATAAAAACTTCAGCAAGTTCAGAAATATAGAAGAAGCCTGGCAGTAGGAAGTGAAAGAGTTCAAAGACTCTGGAAAGAAAACTTGTGAGACGTGTCTTTAAAGACTAATGACTAAAGTCAGACCAAGAAATACCCAGACTGAAGTATGCTGAGGACAGCCTGGAGAAACATCACGAATACTGGAAGCATGTCTTTTGGTCAGACGAGATAAAACGAGAGCGCTTTGGTCGCAGAGATGCTGCTTATGTTTGGAGAAAGAAAGACAGTGAAACACGGTGGTGGGAGTATTATGCTGTGGGGATGCTTCAGTGTGTCTGGAAGTTGGAATCTCATCATGGAGGAAAGAATCATACAGAAAGATGAGATGTGAAGACTTTGAAAGAAAACTGGGTCTTCCACCACGACAATGACCCAAAACATACTGTTCTGTCCTCGTGAACGTAGACTCAGCTATACAGACAGCTAAACACTCTCCTAATCAAAATCCAAGGACAGGCCGATGTGTTGAGTTGGATGATTTAATAAGGAAAAAGTGTGAAACTGTCGACAAAACCAGAAATAAACCAATAAAAATGTTGCACCAATATGAAATATACCAAACACATATTCAAAGATATAAGAACACTATATTTATCTGCTTAGTGAGTGCCCGAATAAAACATCAAATGAAATCAGCTCATGATCGAAATGTTAAAGAAACCACATGGCATATGAGCTAGCTTAACCTTACTAGCTTAGGTTATACATGCATTCAAATTAAATTCCAACTACAAACTATATCACGCCTTCACAACAAATAATGATGCACACTAGTCGTCTCAGTGATAACAAACAATATCACTTACAGATGAAGGCGTGGATGGCAACAGGTTAACAGAGGTGAAACTGCCTCTGGCTAGATCTTGCAGAGTAAAAAATACACAAAACAACCACTAGAGGGCAACCTGCTGCAGAACAGAAAATACCTAATGCCAGCAACCATACGCTGTGCCTGGTAGGCAACTGCATGCAGAAGACCAAAGTGAACATTATTGACTGGCAGGCACAAAGCTCTGACTTGAATCCCAAACAAAGGTTGGGCTTACTAGCAGAAAAGGATACACGTTGACTGTTAGCTTATAATTTTGACCCTGGTAGTGCAAAGTGAAATAATGTAAACATCCAAAGAGTTTGACATTTGAGGAAGTTGTGTTAAAAATTCATGCTCTGTTGAACCATCTGCTCATACCGTGTAGCGGCTAAATCCACATCAGAGCCACACAGAGTCATTTTAAGTGACTCACTCACACTGAAGCTCCACAGTGATGTATGCATGTGTGGTTTTCACGACGTTATTCTGTACCTTGTCCAGATACGTGTAACTCCACATCTTTCCATCAGCGAAGACTCTGGAAATGATTCGTCCCTGACTGTCGTATTCCCATCTCTCTGTGGTCGGACCCCTCTGGAGACCTGTCACCTGACCCGAACTGGACAGACACAAAGTCAGATCACCAACATTTCAAACATTGCCTTTGAGGTTTTTGAGAGCTTGAGCCAAACCAAAATCTAGTGATAAGCTTTTAAGTAGTTGCATTTTGGTTCCTGTTTCTTTGATCTGCTTCTTATTTCTTTGTGTTTACTTTTTCAATCTCAACTCAATTCAGTTTCTATTTTATTTACATGGCACCAAATCACAACAACAGTTGCCTCAGGGCGCCTTATACTGTAAGACTTAGCAATAATAGAGAGAAAACCTAACGATCAAACAACCCTCTGTGAGCAACCACTTGGTGACAGTGGGAAGGAAAAACTCCCTTTTGACAGGAAGAAACCTGTGACAGAACCAGGCTCAGGGAGGGCGGGCCATCTGCTGTGATTGGTTGGGGGTAATGGGATGATCCTTCTGCATCCTTTCCCTGTATCTCCTGTATTTTCCTGTCTTTTGGTACTTTTAGTTATATCCTGTTTTATTTTGGTAACTGCTTTGACATTTTACCACCTGTGTCTGTTCTTTTCCCTCCTCTGCTTCTCAAATTGTTTCCACCTTTGAGTTCTTTCACTTCAGCTCCACTGACTGTATGTATATCGTTATGTCTTTGTTCACATCGTCTGTGCTCCCATTAGGGCTGTGCGATATGACCACAATCTCATATCCCGATATAAGACATCTATCGTCCGATAACGATATAAATCACAAACATTTAACATTCTCTGTAAACTCTGTGAATCTCGGGCAGCTCGACTTGCGTGAAGTGTTTCCAGCTGGGCGTCCTGTAGCTGGAGTCGAGTGTTTTAACGATGCATGAAACGATACATTTTTAGTCATAAGTTGTAACGGCGCCGTTTTCTTTGTGAGTATTTATTACACGGCGTGCTGCGGGGAAAAGCCTGTTCTAACGTTTGAGTCTAAGGTTTATTTTTTAGCACCTGGCGGCTCTTTTTAATTCTCATTCGTAAATAATCTGCTTTTTCACGTGATTCAGTTTATTTTGAAAAGTCTCAACAGGATCTTGAGCTTTATTGTGAAAGGTTTATGTGGAACATAAACCAGCGGACACGCGATGCTGTTACCGTCGTTGTTGCTAACGACAACGCATAAAACAGGCGCTTGTCCGTCCGTAGTGTGGTTATATTAAATATAAGAGAAAGAGAGAACTTTAAGAAATTAATAATAACTACAGGGACATCAGAACCATGAACAAATATTGCTGTAAACAGTTTATTTTGCGACACCACGAAACAAACGACAGCGTAAAATGAAACGACAGACGTTTTTATATCGTCATCCGATATATATCGTTATATCGAACAGCCCTAGGCTTTTCCCCGCAGCACGCCGTGTAATAAATACAAAGAAAACGGCGCTGTTACAACTTATGACTAAAAATGTATCGTTATATCGAACAGCCCAAGCTCGCATGTATCTTTTGGTTTTATTATTCACATCATCCTAGTTTCTTGGAATAAATCAAGTTCCAATGCCGCTTCTCATGTTTTTCACTCTTCCTGAAAACTGTAGTTGTTCCCACACGAGGTGATCCATATTACCACAGCCTGGTCTTTCACTATGCATTTAGTGTGATCGCTAACTGTGCCCAATCACAGATCTGCACGAAGTGTTCAGTGAGAGCAGCCTCTTTGAAGAACACTGTATTAAGCAATTAAATCTATAACTGTGTAAGAAGATGCGACGCTTCCACAAATGTTTCCATCTAACTCACAGAGTTGGTTACAATAATGAGCACAGTTGTGCACAGCAAGAGTAGTTTTACACTGTGTGTGTCAGAGACAGCTGAGATGCTGAGACTAATGCAGGCTAGAGCTCGAGCACGAAACAGCCATTAGTACTTTCCACCATATTCACACACTGTTTTACATTTTTAGGCATATTTAGGCATCAGCATATGAGAGAATACATGCAGCCACTGTGAGAACATGCAAACAACAGGAATCTGCAAAGATCTGAAACCAGAATCTTTGTGTACTACAGTGTTTTGCACCATCGAGCAGAATGAGACAAAAGGAATCACCTGGAGTACGTCAGGTTAACCGACAGCAGCTTGCTGCTGGGAACCCAGAGTGTTGGATGGCCTTGGGTATCATAGATGATCTTCAGCAGGAACTTCCTGTGGTCATCATAGATTTTCTCAGTTCGCAGTGTACGATCATAATCCACAGACAGCAAATTCCTCCCATTCACCTGAAGAGGCGGAGACACATTCATAAAACATGCATTAAGATACACAAAATATCAAAAGTTACACAAAATGCACAAACTGACAGTGAATATGAAGCCAGTGTGCTGAATTCTTCATAAATGCAAAGTATTTTGGAAAGTCTTGATGCGTTCTCAATCATCCAGGTAAGAACATCTCCAAAAGTTGATTCTGTTATCTGGATGTTTTCAGTGGGAGAAACGTTTCGTCTTCTCCAGTCTCAGCTGACTGAAACTCCCACACAACGCTACGTCCAGATGAATATTTTGGAAAGTGTAGATTTCCTAAAATGTTTCCAGACAAATCACTGTGCACGTACTATTCACTCACCCATCCAAATAATGGAATCCAGATGTCCCACAGATGTATAAAATCAAGCACATAGGCGTGCACACTGCTTCTGAATGAATGGGGAACTCTAAAGGAGTTCAGTGAACTGTACTGTGATAGGAGAACACCAGTGCAACAGGTTCAGGCATGAGTGGAAGAATCGGACTGGCCTGCACAGAGTCCTGACCTCTTTTGGGTGAATTAGAGCAGACTAAACTAAGTCTTCTTGTCTGTTCAGTGTCTGATACCCAGTGTGTTAACCCAGACGATAATAGTGCAATATAGTGTGTATGCTTTGTTGTTAGGGAGTACCACACATATTGTAAACGTCTCAGAAATAAGAGACAGGCTGGACTGTCTCTTATTTCTGAGACGTTTCAGGATAAATACTTAGTCACCCGTCTGATCAAAGACTTAGCAATAAATATTCTAATAAGTGTTAACCTGAGATTTGAAGCATGATCCATGAAATAACAACTGAGTTACTTAAAAATCTGCGGCTGAGTCCGTGAACTAAGATCTGCACCAGGAACCAAGTCTTTATTGCTTTATTTAGAAATAAAACAAATCCAGACAAAGTTCTTCAGCGCCTCAAAGACTGGCTGCCTCACGCTGAGCCGAGCTACCCAATCACCACACAGCTAAAGAAATGCACATTAAAAAGTAAAGTAGCTGTCCTGTTCTTGTCATCTCAGTAAAGTTGCTGTTTCTTGTCTGACAGCAGGCTTTGTCGCTGTTGTACCCAGCACGCAGCTTAAACATGCAGCTTTCTAATTCACTGACATGTTGTCCTCAGTTCACAGCAGCAAGATCATTATTTAGCAGAAAGACTGGATTCAACTTTGCTCCTCTTCAAAGGACTGCGATTCCACTGTCATCATTAAGTTGGAAGACAGCTGGACTGTCATTGAGTTATTAATGACAAATTATACTTCAAATGACTCTCACATGTGCACAGACTTTATATAAAATCACCTCTGAACACTCATTAATAAAAACACATCTACTACTCATTACTGCTCGTTCATAGCAGAGCACTCCCTATTATGAGTCATGGGTCACCTGTGGTGACACTTCCATTCTTGCTTAGTGGGCCATGTTGAGAGCAGCTCAGCTGTGTGTTTCAACTTCACTGGAGCCACGTGACTGAAAGGATTGTGTCCCGTTAGGCTGGGAGAGAGTGCGTCGCGTCATTTTCAAAGCGCTGCTTCCTTTCCGAACAGCAAGAACAAAAACACGCACCTATAATATGCAGACAGTGAAACTCTGTAACCTACATGATGGATACAGTGATTGCCGTCTCACAACTCAGCACCATGTGAGCTTTGATTTCAGTCTCTGTGATAGACTTGTTTGTTCTCTCACCTTTCTTTAAGACACTTGTGCATGAGCTATCACACTACAGACCCCTTCTGTAGGCGTCTACGGCTGATGCTGGATGCTGATATATAACAACAAAATGATGGTTTGGCAAAAAACATTGGAGGATATGCACCTCGCATTCTTATACTTATTACGTTTATCTCTTTTTAACACACTGGAGTTCATTTAGACCCACACCAGGACCACTGCGGTTGCTTTGGTCCGTAGCCCAGCGCGATTGTTGTGTTCACACCTGCACAAACCAAGCGCACCAACCCGAGTTTGATTTAAATGGACAACAAACTTATCGGTCTGTGCTTATCTAAAGTTTGAGCTAAAGAGCACTCACTCTGAGTTTTCTTCCGAAGACGATGACTTTTCCTCTCGTCTGCTCCTTCCTGAACCTCCACTCCACCAGGTTTTGGCCGTTCTCTCCCGGCAGAGTCATGTTACGTCGCGCAACAGTTGGGTTAGCAGCACCTACACAGGTACGACAACATGTGAAGCCCTGATGGTTTAGTGTACAAGAATCTCAATTTCTTGTACATTTAAAACAACATATAGACGACATCTTTTTGAGGGGAGGCCTTGCAGCTAGATAATGTCGTTATAGTAGAAGAGTTCAGTCCAGACCTTTAACAACGGGCACATGAAATAAAACGCACAACAAAGACGCAGGACAAGTGAAACGCTCAGTTTCCACATGTTCATGGACTAATGTCAAAAGAAGACGGGATGCTACGCCGCGGTAAACGTGGCCCTGTCCAATCGTTGTGGAGGCTTTTGTTTGTTTGTTTGTTTATAAAATAATTGTTTTTCCTCACTGGTTTTCTATGTCCTGTAGACACAAAAATATGGTTGCATTTGGTTTCATTTTACACAGGATCATTTTTCTAGAACTGGGTTCTAGAAGATAACAAAATAACTAAAATAACAATAAATTATTTCATATTCTGAGACTAAAATGTAACAATACTGAAATAACTTGAGATGTTTACATGAGACTGATCACCTCCCAGTGTTTCCTTTTATTTCCAAAATGTTACAGCGTGTTTTGTCAAGCTTACACATATTTAGGGAATCATTACAAAACAATTCTCCTTCAGTTTTTGTCTGAAACTCCTGGTTGGATTAAAACATACTCTCAGTGCAAATCAAACCCCAACACGTGACACAAACACTGCACCCGTCCAGCAGTTTAATATTTACTGATTCGTTTTTATTGTTGGAAATGTTTCGTTTCAGTCTCTTTAAATATTATTGCATGCAGAGCATACATAAGTGGCAAGAGTTATGAAAACCATCACAGGAACTTACAGTCTTGTTAACACGTCAAAGCCTCAGCAGGCTGACAGTGAAGTGCTGATAACATTTCTAAAACTTCCTTTATATTTAATAGAATTTAGTTAAGTTTTCCAAGTTTACAAAATTGTTTCAATCGTTTAAAATGTTTTTTACGTCACGTTTGAGTTTTGTTTAACTCTAATAATTCTGACAGATCTTTCTGCAGGTGTTTAGCTGCAGAAAGATCAGAATCAACAGGACAGAGACGCAGGGAGCAGAAATCTCAGCATGTGTAGATGGTCCCAAACCAGTGCTTTCCACACACTACATATACATATAAGTGAAAATAAAGACAGCTTAGATCCTCTCGTAGATTATAAAGTGAAGGCACTATGTTTAAAACACACCTGCCAGAATATGAGGCTCTGTCTGGTAGTGCGTGTCCATCCCGTTCGCATAGATCACCCTCAGTGAGTGGTCGTTCCCCACCTGGTAGCTGTTACGAAGCTGGTCTGTTTAAAAGGAAATCACATTTCTTTATTGGATACTTTCCAAGGCATTAACTCATATAGGCAGTATTCTTAGCTGACCTGAGGGTGAAGGAGAAAGAGACAAAAACAAAGACAGCGAAGCATAAAGGCCAAGACAAAGAGGGAGACAAAGTAAGGGGAGAAACCCGAGAGGGCAGCGTTTGAGCCTGCTAATGGAGCAAAGAGCATGTATTAACATCTCCCAGCCTCTTTTAATTACATCCTCCTTGACCTTTCACAGGACTAAAGGCCGTTATGTGTGCATACAAGAGAGAGAGGAAGAACACACTGTCCTCACAGACCATCTCTGAAACAGCCAAGACCCTGGGTCACCAACTCATTCTCCATTCCCACTAAGTACTCTTAATCCAGTCTCCTGTCTCATGTTGTTTACCATGTCGGCCGTGCAGCCCCATCTAACGTGTTTTCATTTCTCTAGCTCACAGGCTAGAAAATGAATGAAGTGATGGAGTGAAATGCTACACTGTCAATTGCTCTGAATAACTCATGTTGCGATCAATACTTGTGCGTGGCCATGCACAGCTCACTCTGAAGTAAATCATTGCCAGCCTCACTTCAAATGGCTCATTAGTTCAGATTGAACAACACCAAATTACTTTTCCCCCCCTCAGCGTTTAGGGTAGAAAGTTTGACACGAAGGACGACTTTTGCAGTTCCTAAATCTAGGATTATTAGGGCAGATGGGATTACAGATCCATCCGCAGCTTGTACACTTCCTCATGTCAGATCTTTTCTTAAACTAAACTTTACACAACTAACACAAGCTGCTGATATAACTGCACACATCCCAAACAGAACAAATGTGATGACGAGCACCGCTTTGACAGGATGTCAGATGGGGGTATGTACATTTGCATTTTAAAAATCATTGTATTAACATGTCCATCCATCCATCCATCCACTTCCGCTTGTCCTTTTCAGGGTCGCGGGGGGCGCTGGAGCCTATCCCAGCTGTCATAGGGCGAGAGGCGGGGTACACCCTGGACAGGTCGCCAGTCTGTCGCAGGGCCAACACACAGGGACAGACAACCAACACTCACATTCATTCGCACATTCACACCTAGTGACAATTTGGATTATCCAATTAACCTATCCCCACAAGCTGCATGTCTTTGGACGGTGGGAGGAAGCCGGAGTACCCGGAGAGAACCCACGCAAACACGGGGAGAACATGCAAACTCCACACAGAAAGACCCCAGCCTGATGGTGGAATTGAACTCAGGACCTTCTTGCTGTGCGGCAACAGTGCTAACCACCGTGCCACCGTGCTGCCCTTGTATTAACATGTATTAACATGTTTAGGTGTGAAATTGACGCAACCACATGGACACTACGCTGTATTGTGTGCATGTGGTTGTGGCCAAGGATCCAGGCTAGTCGCTGATTCCTGATACTGATCGATCAGGGAAAGTGTGGAAACTGCACAATGTGTGAAGTGATGAGAAATCGAACTGTTAGCAACTAATTGAATTTACTATGAACCATGCACTGATTGAATAATAAATAAAGACCATATTCTTACTTCAGCTCGGACTAAAGCTTTTAGTATGCTTCACACACACGAGGCCACCTGTAAAATAGGAAACTTTCTTCTTACCTTGCACCAGAGTGTAGAAGGAGTCTATTGATGATAGGTTGGTTGTTATGGCAACATCCTCATCCCTCCCTGACGTCTCAATGTCCACAGCAACAGCCCCTGACGACATGTCGCCATGGAGACTGGTTACCACCCCAGTGGGGAAGGTCACATTAGTCAAACGACCCTCACTGTCATAGCTACAAGGATGGTGAGGATACAGTAAGAAACAGACATTAGGATCCACGGATAAAAACTCAGACTCACTCACTGACAACCCAGCAAAAAGCAGAGAAATTTAAAGGTTACATCAAGATATAAAGTCAAGACGTAACAATCAGAGTTTGAATTGATTTCATTCATTAAATTAATCTGTCCATTGACCAGAATTCAACTAGAAATCCAAAAAGTGGCTCACTCATAGAAGGTAGTCCAGCCAATTTGGATACTCTTGGTAGCCAACAAGCCACTGTTCCCATGGTAAGTAAACAAGACCAGTTCCTGGCCCTGAGCTGTGAGGGTCTTCAGACCTCCATTAGTCCCAATGGTCAGCCAAATGACCTAAACACACACACAGAATCACAGGTGATCAAGGATACACGCTCGTAATCTGCTAACAAGGCTCCTCAGTACCCACCTGATTGTCGGGAGCAACCACACGTACAGGCATCCTGTTAGTGTCTCTGCGCACGCGGAGCGTGTTTCCACTGCTGTCCGTCACCGCAGTCACATCCTCCTCATTGCTGAGTGTGTGGAGAAATGAGTTACTCATGTAAGGTGCCACAAAAGAGGACAAAAACAGTAAACAACACTGTTGTGTCGAACAATTTTGCAAGGTAATGCAAATGTATTATGGTGCCGTGTGTGGTCTGGGCGGAGCTGCAGGGGAGCCAATGCCGGGATCACCAGGGGGTATCTGGCTCTCCAGCCGGTTCAAGGTGGTCCAAAGGCAGGGGCACAGATGGCCAAGGAAACTTTCCTGTCCCCGGCCTGGGTTCCAAGATTTCCGAGCAGGTACTAAAATGTGATGTCGTCACACTGCATGCAACTGATTGGTTGGTCAGCAATGAGCAATGAGAGCGTCTCATTTACAAAAGTCCAAACAGCCATTTTTGAAACTTGGCTACAAAAAACAACGCCGTGTTCCCCCAAGTGAGAACAACCCACAAGACAACTCGAGCGGAGTCATGGTTATTAGTGGCGAGTCGATCCAAGTAGGTGCTAATGGAAAAGCGGCTTCAGTAACCAAGCAGTGCTGCAATGACAGTCACAAAAATGTGTTTCCTGACAAACACCAACCTGTAACTGAAGTTGTATTTGTAGTCTCCAGTGACCAGAGACATGGTGAACTGGTGAGTCCCGTTTGCATCAAACACGTAGAGCTCTTGAGAGGCTGGACAGGCCACTTCATAGGAACTGGGACCTGAAGCCAGAGAGCCTGAATACACAGACCAGCAGACAGACAGACCAGTGACTTTGTTTTCTTTATCTTCTTAGATTATGTTCCTATGTTACTTTTGTTATCTATTATTGTTTAATATTTTTGTTTCTAAACTCACACAATATTGCACAGTCTATGTCATTTGCCATTACATGAATACCTGCATAACTGAATAACTTACGCAGGTATTCTCTCTTTGCAAATCTATTTGATTATTCTGCTGATCACCGTCACTACACATCCGTGAGACAGCTGTCTGCCTATTAACATACATGACATACAAGCCCTCTATTGCACGTCTACTGTGTATGTGCATACACTTTATATACACACCCGTAGGTGGTTGGTTGCGTCGTACGGCTCGAATGCGGATGTTTCCCAGATCAGCCACATACAGCGTCCCATCCGGAGACACAACCAGAGAGGAAGGACAATTAAGCCTGGCATCTTTGGAATAGCCATCTCCGGTTTGATAGCAGTCGCAGTTTGCATCATTCTACAGGACAGCCAAACAAGAGACAACGAACAACATCAACACAAGAAATTCTCGTCTCATATATGTGTGTCTCAGGTTCCCAGTCATCCACATTACTGTAGTCTAAGGAGCTCGGAAAGCAAGCCACTGGAGTTTTATGAAGACGTTTCACATCCCATCCGAGAGGCTTCTTCAGTTCTACAAATCAAACGATGGAGCGTCCCAGGTATTTAAACCCTAGTCGGGGATATCTCTTGGTCATTGAGCCTCTCATTGACCAACCATAATCATGTGCCTCATCACATTAGCCAAGGTGTGATAAAAAAAAGGTGTGGGTCATAATCACCAGGTCTTTGGGTGAGAACACTGTGAGATCTTGCTTCACCCTATCATGTGACCTCTTTGGGTCACCTGCTGTAAGATGTGCAGAGGTTGAGGAATCTCAAAACTGCGTTGTAGGTGGAAGTTGCTGTCGTAAGCCACCCCTCTGTTCAAGAACGGGCTTTCAACGTGAACATAAATGGCACTCCTTTTAAAACCATCTGTTCTCTCAGTCCAAAATGTGAACTGTGGTATCATCAAATGAGTCCTTTAGCAGATGGTGTGCAGCTGTGTCTTGTCCTGCCGCGCTTGCTCTTCTATGTTGTGCAGTTCTATGGAGCAGCTGCTTGGTTTCTCCGGTGTAAAGGTCCAAGCACTCCTTGCTGCACTGCACAGCGTACACTATGTTGCTTAGTTTGAGTTTGGAAGTTTTGTCCTTGGGATAAACCAGTTTCTTCTCTAATGGCATGGTTGGGTGACTGGAATGATAATGTTCTAGTTCCCTCTTTCCTGTGCATCTTTGCTGATTCAATGAGGGCTCATTTGGGATAACCACTTGTTTTAGGAGCTTTCTTTAGATGTGTTTGTTCCTTCCCCTTCTGGCTTACAGGAAACAGTTTCTTCTCATTGCAGTGTCCTGACAACTCTGTGTTCGAGAGGGTGTTGGGAGTCAAAGAGTAGGTACTGGTCTGTGTGGGCTTCCAGTAAACTTCAGTGCTGAGCTCCTCCATGTGCAGAGCATAGTCCAGAAATAGCAAGCTATTCTTCTTTCACTAGTTGGGACCACATCCTCATGTAGGTTTGACAGCATAATAGATATGATCTAGTAGATAATGGCAGATGGCTTGAGCATGAATTGTCTCCAGAGGGGACTGGCAGCATCTCAGGTCACTGGCAGGTCACCAAAGAAGGCATACCTTTTTTGAGAAGGCTTGTGAAGAGAGGGGGCCTGTAAACCTTGATTAGGTGGTCACAGATTAGATTGCGTGAACTGGATATGCTGGCAAAATTGATTGGCGAGAACTTAACGTAAGCATGATCAGCAAGGTGGAGTAGAAGCAAATCACGCTAGCACCCTGGCACCAGCAATGGTTGGTGCTGCATTTGGCAGACTGATGCTACAAAGGTTAGCTGAGAGGAGGCATCGTGAAGTGCCATGAAGGTTTGTGCCTGCGTTTTGCAGGGAAGAGATAGTGGAGAAAAAAACTGGCATCTCAGTGCAAGAAAAAGCAAATAAAAATCTATGTTTTTGACTTTTTAAAAAACCCATTATATGTAAAATATGTGGTGGAAATTAAACAAAAGGGGAAAAAGCATAGAGCTGTGGTGA
The DNA here is from genome assembly GCF_000239375.1 of Pundamilia nyererei. Classification (NCBI taxonomy): domain Eukaryota; kingdom Metazoa; phylum Chordata; class Actinopteri; order Cichliformes; family Cichlidae; genus Pundamilia; species Pundamilia nyererei. Next base: position 380,669 of record NW_005187608.1, read on the forward strand.
GGTCCTAGAAGAGCACCCTTTAATTCAAGGGAGGGAAAGGCCTGGGTTCAATAAACAGCAATGGGCTGTGCTCGTCACCAGATGTGTCCTGGTGTGCATCCTGCCTGGAATGTCAACTGGTAAATCACTCGGCCATCCAATGGGTGGCTTTGCATCCATTACCATTAATGGAGGTCCCGTTCAAGTGTAGTGGTATGGACTTCATCGGGACAAGATCCCCGGAGTGCCAGGGGACATTGCTTTGTAAAAGTTCTCGTGGATGATGTGATATCCCGAAGCAGAGCTGCTGGCACCGGTGCAGTTTCAGGTGATCTCCTGAGTCGGAATCCCAAAAGAGGTACTGACGACCACAGGGTCTCATTCATGTCTCACACACAAAAGAGCTGTACCACCCCCAGAGCGATGGGCTGGTGGAGTGCCTTAAAGTCCATTACTGCCATGTTTATTCATGAGGATTAATGCAGTAGGGCTTTCTTTTGTTTGCAGTGGAGGAGCTGCCCCCGACCTCCATGGAATTTTCTCCCTTTGAACTGCTGTTTGGCAGGAAGCCACAGGGGGATTTGGACGTAATTACAGAAAACTGGGAGGAATTTCCAAGCCTGAATAAGAATGAGATTTAATATGTTGTGGACCTTGTGAACCACACACACTGGGTCGTTTATTATGGGAAAATTTGTGTTTTCACACAAAACCTCTGGTGATAATTTCCCATGCCATTATTCACACCCTGACTTATGTGATGACAACTACGGTTTAAATACCTATGACTCTTCATTATTTGATTTGTAGAAATGAAGACGCCTCTCTGATGAGAGGTGAAACATCTTCAGGAAACTTAAAGGAGTCCAGTCACTTCTCTTCCTCACATCCTGTTGCATTCACACGTCACTATTTGGATGCGACACATTCATTCTGAATTCGAGTACTTCAGTGAGCTGAGCAGAATGACCGATAAGGACTGAAAACAACAGTGAAGTAGCTGTGATGGGTACCTTGCAGTCACAGTCAGATAGCGCTCCAGCTAGATGGGTAATTTCTCCATCAGTCGACACCTGGAGTTTTGGTAGAGAAGGAAATGATTCTTAAAGTTTAGCACAGTGGCACTTTCTGTTACAGCTTGGTAATAAAGTAGTAATAGAAGGGCAACGAGGCAGAAACAAGAACGTAATAATGTGGTAATTTAGTGGTTATTACTACTAAACCAGTTAATATCATGGTAACAACAGTGGATACGGTAAAGTAATATTACACAGAGCTTTATGCAGTTGGATAATAAGGGACCAAAACCTGGAGATAATAATGTAGAAATAAAGACATCCCCACGAGGAAAAAAACATTAGTAATAGTGTCGTAATACCTTAGTAACAATATGATAACCTGCTAGAAATAAGAGGGTGATATCTGTGAATTTGAATTCTCACGTTGTTATACAGAGTTAAATTAAATAAGGTAACATTGGCTGCTCTTTTAGCATATTTGGATAGTATTACTTTATTAAAAAGCTTGAATTTATCCCACCTTAGATTTCCAGGATTCTGCTTAAAATTCATGATTACAAGGAAATTCTGTCCAGCAGACTACCTGTCGAATACGGTGGATTTTCTTCTCATCCGTCTCTGCGATGTAGAGAACGCCACTGTAGGATAAGGCGATGGCTGTAGCACCCTCTAGCATGGTCTGAACCGCCCTCTTTCCCATGGTGTACTCTATACCAGGCACCTGGCAGTGCATGGGACGACCTGCCACAATACGAACCTGAACACACACATTTGCACATGAATGTTAGTTAAGAATCATTAAGTAGCACTGTGCATTTGTTGTTGTGGCACAGGAAGGCTGTGAAATACAAATGTCATTAAATACTTAGATATTAAATATATATATTAAGTCAACTCCTAGGGAAAAAGTATGGGACCAGTGCGCCCCTCCTGGGATAGTTTTACCATGGGCCCACCTTGGAGTAGGGCCTAGGGAGGGGGAACACACAGGAGAGGATCTGGTGGTCAGGCTTCAGCCCATGGGGCTCGGCGCAGCCTAAAGAGAAGACTGTAGGGACATAGGGCTCGGGTGCAATGTGTGTGAGGAGGCAGTCAGGGATGGAAGCCCTGGCAGTCTGATCCCTGGCTACAGAGGTTAGCTATTAGGACAGGGAACATCAACTCTCTGGAGGAAAGCAGCGAGTAGGTGAGATTGAGCATTGCTGGCTACATATAGCCAGGTTCACCTGAATGCACGGCTTAGGCTCTGGAACCAGTTTCCTGGAGGTGGGCTCAACTCTGTTCTAGTCTAGAGTTGTCAGGTTACCACCAGTATGTTGGGGGTTTTGCCAGTGGAGGTGAGGGTTGCTTCCCTGCGCCTTCAGGTGGGGGAACAGGTCCTGACATCTGCCCTTATGCACCAAAACCAGTTCAAAGCACCCAGCCTTTTAGGAGTCACTGAGTGGGCCGCTCAAGGGTGCTCCATCTAGTGACTCCAAATTCCTAATGGGAGATTTCAATTCAAAGAAAGTGAGACCTGGAAAGAGGAAGTGAGCATGAACGGCCTGATCTGAACCTGCGTGGTTTCCTGTTATTGGACAACAGTCACCATTTTTGAATATGAGGATGTCCATCAGTGCACAAAACACTAGGTTGCAGGATGATGATGAGTTTTGTAATGATATCATCAGGTATGCGGTCCTGGACACATTCAGTACTTTCATGCAAATTAATTGTGTTGTCAGATGTTTGTGCATGTTGGAGGTATTTCCACCCTTTGCTGTGATCAATGTTGAGGTTGTTAATCAAAAAAGTAACTATTACACAAGTAATCATTACACGTGTAATAATTGTTATTATTACACGCCCATTGTTACAGGCCATTTGGTCCCCGTACAAACACACTTGTCATTAATAAGTTGGACTTGTTTCCAGTGAGTGTTGGACTCCACTCCCTTTGTCACTGGTTCTGTTTTATAGCTTACATGGATAAAATGTCTGTCAAGCAGGCAGAAGGCTTCTACTTTGGTTACGTCAGAATGGGTGGGTGTCCTCTCTGACATAGGCTCAGGGTGTCAGTCATTCCAGAGGGTTTCGATTGGAGCCAATACTCCTCCATATCTAAAGGAGCCAGTTTGGGGATCTGATAAGGATGCTTCCTGGGCACCTCCTGGGTGGCATGTCCCATGAGGAGGAGGCCCACAGGGTAGACCCAGGACACCAGAGAGAGATTATATCTCTCAGCCTGGGAATGCCTCAGTGTACCTCCTGATATGCTGGAGGTGGCTGGGGAGAGGGAGGTGGGCCTCTGCTGCCCCTGCAACCTGGTCCTGGATAAGTGGAAGAAAATGGATGGATGGATAAAATATACATTCAGCAAAGGGATACATGATACCTGTCTATTTTCAGTGATCTGCAGCACAACATTGTTGTCCAGCACATAGATAGAGTTATCCATGGGATTGATGGCTAGATCTGTGGGCCACTCTAACCGCACCTGGAAGGAAAGAGGACAGAGAAGAAAGGTGACACTTCACTTCCTGTTCATTGTTACACACACACACACACACACACACACACACACAC
>NW_005187608.1:384761-390081 GCF_000239375.1 Pundamilia nyererei
CACACACACACACACACACACACACACACACACACACACACACACGCACACACACACACACACATGATTTTATGATAGTAAATTTTGAGTGCAGATGCAGCATACACAGTTACAATGAAAAATACAAAAAGATACAATAATAATAACATGAATGCAGTAAGAGTTTGGTGCACTCAAGCAAAGTCTGCAGAGATTACTTAGATTACTATAAGCAAGAAAAATGTTACAAGTGAGAACAAACAAGTGGCAGCTCGACAAAATAAGACGTGTTCACAGAGAAGGTTATTAGGAGCGACGGTGTGTGCGATTCTCCTGTGATTTCTGCAGCAGCAGTGTAACACACAAACATGCACATACAGTTAGCTATATGGCAAAGGTATGATCTCTGACAAAAACAACAGTTCTCCTGGACAGCATGGACTTTATTCAGAGAAGGAAAACACAGGCAGCGTGTTGTTGATGACAGAGGTCACAACAGTTCAAATAACCTCTCTCTATAAATAGACTGATACTGCATCCTCTCACAGTCAAAATCCCAAATCTCAAACTGCTTTAGAAACGAACAGTTGTGACTTCCTGCTGGCTACCAGACTGAAATACATAACAGCACCTTTATAATGTGGTACAACTGGACATCTGCAGCATTTCCTGTGCAGAGATGTGTTTCAGTCAAAATGCATCCTTATCTAGACTCTGTTGCACTTTTGTTGGAGCAAAAGAAACCTTAGTCTTAGGATGGCGTTCCTGACAAATAAATAAAGTTTGCTATGACTTCATGTCCATCTAGGATAATGCAAGTCTGGGGTTATTTGAAAGTAGTGGGGAACTGGCAGTTACATCCAGTATTCAAATACGCTCACGCGCCTACAGTGCTGAAGGTGTTAATGGTTCTGAACAAGTTTGCATTGATGTCAGTGTGACTTCCTGAGCTTGATGAAAGAATTGAACTTGCACACCTGGACAGATGCTAGGTGTGGGAATTTAGTATTATAACAACATGCACTGATGCTATGACAGCTATGAATTCTGCTGCTGGCTGCAACCAATAAATACTTCATCTGCTTCTTGCATTACACCTCCCACACTGTGTTTTATTTGCCCACTGTCAGGACTACTGTTGGTACGGCTCTGCAGTTCCAGTGGACGACGGACAAGAGGATATCTGACAGGTAATACATCTAGTAAGGCTATGCTTATGTAACTGACTTAAATAATAAACACCTGTGTGTGTGTGTGTGTGTGTGTGTGTGTGTGTGTGTGTGTGTGTGTGTGTGTGTGTGTGTGTGTGTGTGTGTGTTAGAAGGAGACAGAAAGATTCTGTGTACGCACCTTTTGGTCCCAGTAGCTGGGCCTCTGTAGCTTTTCTTCCATCTCCACAACGCGCTTCATCAAATGGAGGACACTGCTCACCTGTACCAGCCACTACTTCTCCATTACCTGTAGACACACACACACACACACACACACACACACACACACACACACACACTAAGCATTAATCAGAGAAAGGTACAAAGCTGCAGACTCACTGGAGTCTCATATGACAACACTGTCTTATAACTACATTCATAACAGGAAGTAAAAATGCTGATGCTTACTGATGAGGTCACGGGCACCGCTGAGCACTTTGGGGCGGTAAATCCGTCGTGAGTTAGTGTCGGACACATACAGCTGCCCTGTTACTGGGTCAGTGGCTAAGTAGTACCGGTGAGCAGGGTTGTTGCTGTGGAGCGCAGTGAAGGGGAACAAATAAGAAAGACAGAAGAAAACTCATTAGAATGACATCTGTGTCACATCCCTGATAAGTTATCAGCTGTAACACATTTAGTAACCAAACTAATCACACTGTTGTGTTTGCTTTCACAAGGTAAATCTGCTAAATGTGTGGACAGATAAAGATCGAACTGTGCAAGTCTACAACTTCAGAGGAGTGAAAAACTGAATTTTTATTTCATTACACAAGAGGAAAAGTTACAGAAAAGCAGGGAAAAGCTGTCCCCTGCTGCTGAAATGACACTGATACTGAGCAGCTGCAGGACAGCATGCTAACAACTAGCTGGTTAAAGGATCACTAATCAGTCTGTCAGGCTTTAGCCTCCGGTTTGTACTGTTTACTGGTTAATACATAATAATGCACTTCAGGCCAGCCTGTGCAGTAAGGCAAATATATGTAATGAGTACTGTAACAGCTTCATGCAGGAAGTAAATAAACAACGTAACAGACATAAAAGCAGAAAAGGTGAAATCCAAAAGGCTTCTATCAAGCGTCGGACAGTTTAACTTTAACTTTCCAGAAGAAGTCGCAGCACGAGTTCAGCAGGAGTTGTTAGTGTTTGGGTCCGTGTAGCTATGCTGTAACTAGTGTGTGCGCTTATATGTATGTGCAGTCTCTGAGATTTAAGTGCAGCTGTGATGTATGTTTGTGAGAAAGTGTGTTTATGTGGAGAGAACATGAAACGTCTGTGCGGAGAGAACTAACCTGCTCCAAAGAAAAAAGAAGACCTTAAACAGCAGGAAAAACCCAAACATACTGCATGTCTGTCCTGATCTGGACTGGGGAGTGATTAACCCTTTAAGACCTACCATAGAACCAAGCCCGCCAGAGCTTATATTATATTTTTACATGCTGTGGAGCCATTTTTGGGAGCATTTCAAGTTGCTATACATCAATACAACCATTATAACCCAGATTTTAATAATATGTATGCATTAAGTGCATAGTAATTACATAAATTGCAAAAAAGTGCAATAAACTACAAAAAAATTGAAAATCATTTTTGTTTTTTTAACATATATTTCTAGAGAAATTTAAGAGGCTTCTCCCTCAAAACTGTAAATACAAAAAAGTTGCACAAACTAGTTTCCCACCACAGGAAATTTATTTTGAGAGTCTTCATAGTTTTATTTTTGAAATACACCAATTTTTATATAATGCAGGAAAAACGAAAATAAATATTATACTGCAAATTTGCAAAAAAACAACAACATCTGCATCAAAATAAACTATTTCCAGCAGTGCAATATGAGTCCTCAGCATCCCAGAAACGACACAGAAAGGCATAAAGTCAAACATAACTTTTAAAAACACCAGTATAGGCTCATAAGGTCCTGATGGTAAAAAACTACATTTCCACGAAAATGACGTCACTTCCGGTTTCGGGCAGGTCATGGCGGACATGCGATAGTTTGTGCTGACGTCTATTCCAACAAAGGAAGTGTTATGAACAGCTGATCGGATCGGTAAAGCGTGTTTCTGGAATATTGTTTTTGTTGCTGCAAGCGCTTTTTAATGCAGTTTTTGCAAAGCTATATGTGGAAGGAAACCGTGACCGAGGACAAGCTGATGGCATAAGATGTAAGTACAACTCCTCCGGTTTCATATGCAAAAAATGTTTTTGCGTTGCCTTACATGGTTGCAGTGCTATCGGGATTTAAAAATAGTTACGCAAAACAGAGCGTGCCCGCTCCCATCGGTTTTAAAGGGTTAATGCGTAGGAATGAAAAGATGCAGCTTTGATGGAGATGAACCTACAGAGGGCTTCATTCAAAGAAACCCTGAAACGGGAAAATGCAGCGACTCATAATCGTCTGTATCGCCCCGATGCGTCTGTATGCATGCCTGACAATATCAGGGTGTGCTCCTAATGAGAAGCTGGATGATGTCCTGGGTTATCTCCTCCCAGATCTGGATCAGGGCATCACCAAGCTCCTGGAGTGTTTAAATGATTTTACAGCCGCTGACATTTAATCTTTATGTAGGAAAACTGGAATAAAACTGAAACGTTCTAAAGATGAAAGGCAACACAAATGACTAGAAAGGCAAAGCAGCTAATGAAACTCATGAATCACCCGACCTGGTCTGTCTGTCAAAATCTAAAATGAAGTCAGCTTCTTTCCATCGGTCTGACCGACTCTTTATGCTAATTGAACGCAGTGACGTCCTGATGATCTAATGTCACGAAAATGAACCCAGTTTGTCTTCCTTAGCTTCCTTTTTGAAATGTCAGTTTCCATCATTATTATTTGCATTAACAGTCACAGCACAGTGTGTAATATGTTACTGCCAAAGCTGACGGGCAGGGAAAAGAAAATAGGAGACAGGAAATAATAAAAGAATAGAGCAACAGGCTGTGAACTCATACACCTGTAATAAAAAAACAGAAATCATTCCAGTGTTTAAGTGATGTGTTTTCACAAAGCGCCTGATTTTGGGAGCAGTGTGGGCCACGAACTTACCCCCCCCCCCCACATAGGTTAGTTGGTGTTGTGACTTTTCTCCTTTTTTCTCTTATTAATACAGTGACACTGTCATTGCCTTGTGTTAAGACTTGTAAAATAAAGCCCATTAAGCTCTGATTCAGCTCTACTTATTGCTCCCACACCCTCCTCTAGACCTCATAATGGGGACTTAACGATTTGGAAGACACTGAAACAGCTGTGTTAATGGTTCTGATAGATGTGTGTTGCTGCATGGCTGCTTATTGCTTAGCTTTGGTGTGTTTGGTAAACTCTCTCGACATGTAGCTCAGTTTCCTTCAGACGCTATTTTTTTATTTTGCCTTTGTTACTTCAGAAGTCATACAGGTGGAGACTTTTCCAGCCTTAGACCAGTAAAGCTTGTGCTGCTCTCCAGAAGCTAAGTAGGCTATGGTTTGTTTGGGGAGAGATTCAGTTGCATTGTTATTCATTGTTTAGCTTGCAATGCTATTAATTTGCTTCTGATCTAAAAGTCTCTTTGTGTTTGGTTGGATGGTTACTTGGGATCAGCTGTAATTCATTTTGAAAGAGGAGGAAAAATCTACTCAAGAACAAGTCAGAGAACCTATTGTGGGTATGAGGATGCTGGAGAAGTACATTTGAGCTGACTGCTCACTGCGAAAAACAGATGCTAGCATTGACAGGATCAGGGAAAGACAACTTTCATCGATTTTTGGATCATCCAAATTAATATGCAGAACATGTGGTTCATTGTAACAACGTCTTTAATTATGATCGGACAAAGAGCTGCGTGGTATAAAGAGCATCACAGCAGCTCTCACTACCCTCTTGTAAACCTTTCCTTTCTCTCTTGCTGCTCTCCGTCGGTCACAAATCACCCAGACACTCGTCTCCACCCACTCCACCCTGCATGCTCCACCTTCTTCTCTTGTGCATTGCTCAGACATCCTCTCACTCTTCATGATTGTGTTAGCAGTCCTGTTAAAAAGTTTTCTACTCTCTCTCCTAGACCTCTCCGTACCTCCACAGGTATGTCACCTGGACCAGGGGCGGAGCGTGGGGGTGGCTTACTGGGCTTAAGCCCGGGTTGTTTTGTCAGAAG
>NW_005187608.1:391833-408958 GCF_000239375.1 Pundamilia nyererei
GTTTATGTCCAGTTGTGTCTGTTAGACTTAGCAAAAAAAAAAATATATATATATATCCCGCATGCATACTACCCTTTAGGGCTAAGCCCCGGGTGTTTCAAATGTCTGGCTCCGCCTCTGACCTGGACCAGCCGCCTCTCCACTCTTACTCCCCTTCATAGCTGCCCTCACTTCCTCCTTACTGATCCTCTGTCCTCCTCTCTCTCATATTCTACAGTCATCGGATCCTCATAGTCCTCCTTCATCTTCTCAACAGACTAATGGTAATTTTTCTTTAATCACGTTGCAACACAGTGCCTCTGTTTAGCCAATCAATGCAACAAAAATATAGATATTTTTAATTTAAAGCAATGTAAAATATTGCATTGTAATTACAATTTATTTATAAATGTCATGATTAAGTATTGTGTAATGTTTAAAGTTCCAAACTGTAATGCAACTCTTTACCACTAGGGGGCAGATAGTGAGTGAGCAAAGTGTCCACCATGGCTTACACACTCACACACGCTTCGCGCCTTTGAGGCAAATACTACTGTGATTTGCACATTATGCAAATTAACAGTACAAATGTATCATTATTGTTTTTGCCATTGGGAAGACCAAAACAGGCAATCCAGCCACTCGAAATTAACTAAATGTGATCTTATATGAATAATTAGTGTCAGATAAGGGAAAAGGAAATGTAATGTTACTATGCCCTACATGGTAACATTTATTGTTAAAGGTAATATGAAGTCAGCATCAAGTATTTCTGTATGTGCACATGTAGCTACACCTTGGATGAATTCAAAGAGGAAGGTGAAGATGTCCCTGAGAAGTGAAGGGATAAAGAAACAAAGATATGACAGATATCCACACCGTCTGTACCCGCCCCCCTCGCAGATGCTCTCCTTGCAACCCCTCCTAGGGCCTGCCCCTATTGTGAGGATTGTGTGCTGTTCAGCAGATTGGAGAAGAATAGACTCGATTTCATGTTTACACTTTTTAAAATTAGGAAGTTTAACAACCAAGCAGGATGAAAAAAACAAGATGAGTGCATCTCATTTTGGTGGTAGATGCCAGGACTTCTTCTCTCCCAAATTTTCATTCTCTGTTCTCTCTGATGAGAGCGATCATTGTTGTAACCATTCAATCATTCAGTTCCCAGAATACTTTATTTGGTGAGTGAAATGTAAGTGATTGAAATGAGAACAAAAACAAGCAGCAGACCCAAAAACAAAGTAAAATCTGGTGCAAAAACCGACGGTGGAACGAAAAGAAGTTACAGGTTGAAGAAGGATTAGTCACACTTACCTATGCCTGAAATCTTTGTTTCTTTGAAAAAAAGCCAGAAAACCCAAGAAAGCAGAGAGACACAAGTTAGGTACCAGATTGGTGCTCGGCTGATATTACAAATAACTCTCTAGGGCAGGGGTCCCCAATCCCAGTCCACGAGGGCCGGTGTCCCTGCAGGTTTTAGATGTGTCATCACAGCTGATTTAAAGGGATAAATGACCTGCTCAACATGTCTTCAGTTCTCCAGAGGCCTGGTAACGAACTAATCATGTGATTCAGGTGTGTTGACCCAGGGTGAGATCTAAAACCTGCAGGGACACCGGCCCTCGTGGACTGGGATTGGGGACCCCTGCTCTAGGGGAAAAATACTACAGCATGAGCAACAGTTAGGATGAATTATGGAAATCAGTATGAAAGAGATGTTAGTCTAAAACATGGCCGTTTTCCACTATGTTGGTAGTTCTTCATTAGTTAGCTAACATGAATGTTAGCTAATGTAATTCTATCAGCAGAAACCAACCAACCCAGTGACATCGTGGCACTCAACATGTTCTTAAACTTTAAACACCTGTTTCTTAAGTCCAGACAGTGTTAAACCTGTTTGAATGTAGCGCTCCGTGGTGTAAATTAGCATTACATTATATTATGTTAGCATTGCTATTAGCATTAAATGTAGTATTACACTTCTACATTAAGTACTCTTAAATCAGGTCATTTTGACAAATCACTGGGTCCTGTTTTGTTTTACATCATCTCATGAATATTTACAGTTACCAGGCAAAGCTGGATGAAATGGTTTGGCAACACTTTCTTGAAAAAGGACTCTCAGTTCTGTGGGTAAGACCTTGGGCTGTGTCCAAACTAAGGGGCTACATCCTTCGAAGGCCACGAAGACCGGAAGTGCAAGGCTGTTAAACTGGACGGTCTGCCTAGCAACCGCCACATAAGCAGCTACAGCTGTGGTGGACGGCATGTTCGATAGAAATGCAGGAAATATTTATGTCATATGTTTGACTTTTATCTGAGAAAACTGTTGTTTCATGTGTGTGTGATGCATCTGGGAGAACATTACAACCATGCACTGAGCCAACAATGCTAACTTTAGCTAGCAAACTAGTTTGCTACTGTAGTTCATGAGGCTAGCCTCATTTCATTTTGATGGTGCAAATGTAAAAGGATTACATCATGTTTTACTGTATATACAGCTTTTTGAAAAAAGAAAAGCAAAGCTCAGTGGTGGTATAAAATAAACTAAAAGATTTGATCTTTGCGTGTTTCAGAAAAAATGGAAGACAAGCTGATGCAGTGAATATTCTTTTATTGATGAGAAAACTGCAATTTAAGATGTTGAAGATATGAGAGCATTAAACAGGCAGGTTTGTGTAAGAGGCTCTAACAGGAGAGATGACACAGAAACATCACATCCTTATAAAATACTGACACACTTTATGAAGGGACAACTTTTCACAGCCCTTTGAACTCTTTATTTAAATGAGCTGCATACGTTTCCCAGTGAAACCAGCACTGTGATAAAAACAATACTTTAACTAAATATGTTCTGGATAAAACAAATTGTTATCAAAGGTGTCCGTGGGTCCCTTTACTATTCCTCCTTTCCCTGTCAGATCCTGCAGGATAAACAGCAGTGAGTGGTTCCCTGTATGTGTTGGAGATGCAGGAAGCAAATATCGAGAAACTGTTTAAATATTTCCACCAGTCCCTCAGCTACAGAGAACAGCTGTCAGCTCTCCCCCTGTTCTCCTCTGCATCTCTCAGCTGCTGCTGGCTCCTCTTTCTCCTCCTCTTCCTCACACACTGCTCCTGGTCTCAGGGGTGGAGAGCCTCGTCCCGTCTCCTCTCACCTGCTCAGTCTCTCCTGACTCTGGACACTTGCAGAAGGAAATCAACCATGGCAGTTAACAACTAAAGCAAAAACGTTATCAAATATCTGTCAACGTTCAGATGAAAATGCAGTTTTCTAATAGATTCACATGGACAGTTTTTTAAACTAAGAGAAAATGGAAACAGGACTTACGATCCTGCAGAGTGTTGATCTTTATAACAAGGGTGACGTGCTCAGGTCGTTTGATATAAGCCTGAGAAAAACATGAGGAGGACTTCTCCATCTACTGTCCGTCTCATTGTTAGTGTCTCGATACAGGCTGAGAGCTCCTCCAGCTGTAAACCACAGCGTGGTTGAGTCTGTGTCCTCACCACAGTTCACGGGCCACATGTTTGGTCCCCGCAAACACACTTGGCTTAAAGAGCGAACCGTCCGCTCGGTTTATCCTAAAACCGTTAAGTACGCTGAGCAGCGCCAAGCAGACCCAGCTTCAGTAAAAAAACTAACCAGCCAGAGCTTGTATGACCTGAGCTGCGTTAAGAGGCTGACGTCACGTAACTTAGCCAAAGGTTAGTAGAATTTAACATTTGAAGACTTTTCAATATGCTAACATTTGTTCTGCTGCATATTTCAGTGAGATAAAAACCCAGTACTTACTTTTAAAAGTTTATTTCCGGACCGCTTCGCTTCGACTTTTCGCCATTTTCTCCAAACGATTTCTTCAACCTTTGATTTGCAATGAATCCTGGGATAGGGTAGGCCACGAAGGATATAGCATCCTTAAAATCTGGGGAAAATGACGACGCACTTGTGGGCTGCATTTGGAGCCGCCTTGGAATTTGGACAGCCTACAAACGCGGCCTCTGAAGGATGCAGCCTCTGAATTTGGACACAGCCTTCATCTCTGTGAAACCAGGGAATGTATTCTCTGGATTAGGCTTCACTTCCAACAGCAGCAGTGGATCTCCTTACCTTAGCTCCATGACACTGGTAACATTCCCAGAGGGAAAGATTCTTCTGATGTAGTTGAAGTCGCCAACGAAAATGCTGCCGTCTGCTCCACATGCCAGAGCCAAGGGCGCCAGCAGCTTGTTGCCCTCTGCCTGCCCATTACAGCTGGGGCACGAGATGCTGCGGCGACGACCGTTTCCTAGGAGAGGGAGTTAAAATTCACTTTTCCACATGTGAACCAGTAGCTAGTTAAAATCCAGCTGGGGTGGATTCACTAATTTCCAAGAGAACAGCTTTTTATAATAGAAACAGCGATGAAAAGCAGTCTGCAGTACATGTGTGTGATTCCTGTGTAGTTATCTGTGAACTGGAACAGAACAACACTTTTCTAGTCTTACTGACTACTTAAAACATTTTTACACTACAAGCCATTTTTAACCTTCCAGTCAAACAAAGCACTCCATCCATGACCAGGTTAGAATCATCAGGTAATCCTAACATCCATGTCTTTGGACAGTCATTGATTTTCATTCCGGTGGAAGCCGGAGTATGAGGAGGAATACTGATGGCCACAGATGGGATATGAAACAGGAGCCCTTTTTGCTGTGAGGAGATGCTAACCAGCGCATCACCATGCTGCCACCATGTGGCTCGTTGAACTCATGCATCACAGCAACTAGTTTACAAAAGCTTATTATTGTACTCAGGTTGACTCGAAGGTGGCAACTATGTCTTTACTGCAACATGTGCTTCATTGAACTGATTATCCTAAACCTTCATATTTAAACCTCTAATGACCAGTTTACCTTTATTTGGGATTTTCTTTAATCTACATGGAGTGAAAAATATATAAGTTGACTCAGATAAATACACAAATCCATTAACCCTTTAAGACCTACCATAGAACCAAGCCCGCCAGAGCTTATATTATATTTTTACATGCTGTGGAGCCATTTTTGGGAGCATTTCAAGTTCCTATACATCAATACAACCATTATAACCCAGATTTTAATAATATGTCTGCATTAAGTGCATAGTAATTACATAAATTGCAAAAAAGTGCAATAAACTACAAAAAAATAGAAAATAGTTTTTGTTTTTTTAACAATATTTCATGATTTTAATATTTATTATTTCTAGTTAGAGAAATTTAAGAGGCTTCTCCCTCAAAACTGTAAATACAAAAAAGTTGCACAAACTAGTTTCCCACCACAGGAATTTTATTTTTAGTGTCTTCATAGTTTTATTTTTGAAATACACCAATTTTTATACACTGCAGGAAAAACGAAAATAAATATTATAATGCAAATTTGCAAAAAAGCAGCATATGCATCAAAATAAACTATATCCAGCAGTGCAATATGAGTCCTAAACATCCCAGAAACGACACAGAAAGTCAGAAAGTTAAAGATAACTTTTAAAAACACCAGTATATGCTCATGAGGCCCTGATGGTAAAAAACTACATTTCTGCGAAAATGACGTCACTTCCGGTTTCGGCAGGTCATGGCGGACATGCGATAGTTCGCGCTGATGGACGTAGGAAGTGTTACAAACAGCTGATCGGATCGGCAAAGCGTGTTTCTGGAATATTATGTTTTTGTTGCTGCAAGCGCTTTTTATGCAGTTTTTGCAAAGCTATATGTGGAAGGAAACTGTGACCGAGGACAAGCTGATGGCATCAGATGTAAGTGCAAAAACAAATTATTGTGCTAGTTTACGTGGTTGCAGAGCTACCGGGATTTAAAAATAGTTATGCAAAACGGAGCGTGCCCGCTCCGACCGGTTTTAAAGGGTTAATATGTTTTTCTGAAGGTTCTACCATGAATTCTATTGAAAAGGCCGTTGCCTATTAACTTCTCATTAGTGACATCCGATACTTGTCAGCATAAGAAGATTTGTTTCACCTTGGACTGACAAACACATAACACTGGGAAAGTCCAGAAAACTTAAAGTTAAGGATGAGAATCATACACTGGCAGCATTGTGAAGCTCTACTGAAGTCATTTCTAAACAACTACACATACAACTGAGGCAGCATCATCCTCTAGGACTGGTTTGCTGCCAGTGGTGCGGGTGTATTACACAAAAGTGGACCAAATATTGGACAAGTACTAAATCCTTCAACTTGACTGCAAATCAACAATGAGAAGTCTGAAAACACAAACGTGAAAACAGGTTTTGTAATAAAGTAGTTCATGTATCCAAAGCTGTGACCTCAGTACTACTGACACTTGTAACGACAGCTCTGTGACAGAAAATCAACTCATTTAGATCAACCAGTTATGTCAAGAGTGGTCAAACATCCAGGTGTAACATCAGCTTGCTGCTGAGAACTAACACTGTCAGGTCAAAGTGCAACGTGCTGAGGGAGGTTTGATCAAGTATCAGTGATTGTGTACGTGTATGTTCCAGCTTTGACGCTCTGTGGAGAAGTGCTGTACAATCAAGACAAACAAAATCCTTTCAAAGACTTAATTCAAAAGAAATGACCATGAAACCACGATGAGTTACGTAAACCTCTGACCACAAATGTATGCAACAGACAACAATTAAAGTACAGGCCACCTTTAAAGGAAATGTGCAGTCAGCATGCAGTGACCAGCACTGATTATGTGTGTGCAAGCTCAAACACACTGGGAAGCTTTTATTCTATACTTACCCATGATGCTGTTGATGACAGGTGGCTGCTGGGAAATGAAGACATTCTCACCGCTGCCTTTGTACAGTATCCCTGGAAACGAGATGGATAAAGCACTGAAGGAAAGTGTCTGTGTGTAAATACAGGGAGGCTGCAATCAGCTGGTTCATCTATCAGACTCATATAAAATTAGACCTTCAGTCACCTGTTAAGTTCATGTACTATTTTTACAGTACTGTCCAAATAAAGTTAAACTGAAACTTCTATAAATCGACCCAGTCGTGTCTGAACTTTGGTAGCCAGCGCCTGAGGCACACAGTTTTAAGGGAGAACATTGTTTAAACTGAGGTGTAATATTTTAGGTTGGTAGAAACAATGAAGGATGACAGAGGAGAGAAGCAGAGTAAGAACGATGAGGGGTAGGTCGGCTGGCTTTTGACGAGGTTGATGAGGAAAGATGAAAAGATCAACAGAGGAGAGATGCACTTGTTCTTCAAAGTAAGACATCAAAGTCGCCTCCTGTGGTGAACTGAATTATTAAAACTGCCACTTTCTTGGAACCCAGTTCATCTTATCTTTCTTTCTTATTTTATGCTTGGATGCAAAGCAAACAGAGATTTAAAAAAAGACAGGCTTCATTTGATGGACGTGGAGCGTAGATACAGTTAGTAGTGCTGCGCCATATCATACCGTTCACGGTAATATCGGTGAACAGTATTACCGTGGGCAATGTTGGGCAACGATAAGAAAATGATACATGGCGATAGAATATGGTTAAAACGCGTATGCACAGTGCCTTTGTTTTCATACGCACACGGTGGAAAAAGCATGGCGGCGACGCAGAATGAGAAGAGCGAAAGTGGATCGTTGAATGAAACGATGAACCAGAACTGGTTTGTAAAAATGCTGCAGCTTCACTGGTGTGGAACTGGTTTAGCTTTCGTCCGTCAGATACACAACAAAGCACTATTTTTGGTAGCGCATGCTAGCGGGCCGTCGTTATTACCGTATTGTTTGGAAAATACGGCGCACTTAAAATCATCCTTTGCTTTTCTGAAAGTCGACAGAGCCCCTTATAACCCCGTGTGCCTTATGTATGAACTCTGGTTGTGTTTACTGACCTCGAAACGATTTTATGTGCACGGCGCTCGAAAATCTGTCAAATGTTTCAGTACGACTTTGCTGAGCTACGAAGCCGCACCGCTTGATGGATTGTTGGAGCATTACGGCTATCGTAGGCGGAGCCTCGCGGAGTGATACGTACTGTGCTTCAACATAATGTTACCGTATTGTGTGTGTATAACTGTTTTTAAGTGTTGTGGATGTTATACATGGTTATGCTGAGGATGTGTCGGCCAGTTTCCACTGGAAATACCTGGTTAAACTGTCAGCGAGGAATTTGCACTGTTACATGTTTATATAACTTTAATGCACATAAAAAAACAGCTGCTTGTTTAAGTGAAAATACATTGATGGTTTTTTGCACTAATAAAGTTGTGGAGTTGTAAAGTATTTTGTCTCGTGTCAATTATATCCTCAGTTATATCGTTATCACACATTCATATTGTGATAAATATTTTGGGTCATATCGCCCTGCTCTACAAACAGTGTCTGGTTTCTTACTTTTTGGCAAATCTGTCACATTTGTCAAATTTTAATAGAAGACAAAGAGAACCAGAGAAAATACAAAATGCCGTTTTTAAATGTTTTTTTAGTTTATTAATGCAAAAACAAACTAAGCCTACCTGGCCCTATGTGGGGAAGTAATTGCCCCCTAAACCTAATAACTGGTTGTGTCACAGTGCAGACCCACACGCAGACAAACAGAGGAACAGACGGTGGTTTAAACTGAGTCTTTATTTGATGGCTGTACAAAATACTTCAAAGCAACAAACGAAGGGAGGAAGTGAAAACGCTAACAAAAACTTTGAGAAGCTAAACAAAAGAACACGGAAGAAACGTAGGCGATGAAACAGGCGAACCGGCGAGGAACAGAAGGAAACACACTCTATATGAACACACACGGAGGGTAACGAGGCAAACAGGCAGGGAACACAGCTGTGAGTAATTAGACTCGCGGAGACTGGGAGGAAGACAAACAGAACACACTGACACAGGACACAGACTGTCAAAATAAAACAGGAAATACGTGAATGGAGAGACGAGGATGACAACAGGTAACACAAGAGAGGCACAATAACATCTAAACACTAGAATCATTAACAAATAACCACAAACAAACTAAATCGATCAATATTCATAATCACAAATCACTAGACTCTGTACCATGACACGCTGAGTCACTCTTAGCAGCAACAACTACAAACACTACAGAAAAACAAACACAAAAGCAGCTTTCCTTTATGAAAACCCATCTAAACCCCGAATGATAAGAATGGGATCCAAAAACTGGAATCACGTCTTTCTAATAGGAAAAACTACCCGCAAACTAATTCCTGTGCACTTTGACGCTTCTTTAAGGAAAACATGACTTCTTTAGAGAATAAAAAATTCTCAGTTTTGGATGTAAGCGGTATCAAAACATACCAATCGTGCTGCTTGTCTGCAATGCACAGCTTAACTTTTCTGCCCTATTACAGTTACGTTTATACTACTTTATTACTAAAAATATTTGAACCATTCCTTTAGGACAACAACTACAAGACACCACTCACTCAGCATCTCTAGACCCAGCAGTCTTAGCTAATTATAATCTCCAACCTTCCTTTATATCAAACATCCTTGAAAGAGTAGTTGTCAAACAGCTAACAGATCATCTGCAGAGGAACGGCTTATCTAATAAATGGAGATTTTAATATTGCAGGTTAATTTCCATTGCCATTTTAAGAAGGTGGCGTGTGTCGACCCTTCAAATGTCAAGAAATCCCGGCCAGCTGTTACTCCAGCTGTTACTCCAGCTGTTACTCCAGGCTAGGTGGCTAATGCACTTCACCTCTGTCCTCCACACTATAAAAGATGGCTCCACTTCTCAGTTTCTCTCTTCTGCTCCACCTTCCATCAACTCTTCG
Organism: Pundamilia nyererei; assembly: GCF_000239375.1. Taxonomy (NCBI): domain Eukaryota; kingdom Metazoa; phylum Chordata; class Actinopteri; order Cichliformes; family Cichlidae; genus Pundamilia; species Pundamilia nyererei. The sequence goes on from NW_005187608.1 coordinate 401,572, forward strand.
GTGATGCTTCTGTCTTGGTCTGTTTAATAAATGCTGAACTTCCTCGGTGGACTCCCTCCTTCTCACCTACTCTGAGGCAGTTTGTCAGGTATGTATGTGTGTGTATCCGAGTAGACACCCCTGTGTCATCAGGTTCCCAATCATAGATGACTTCTTTTTTTAAGTTACCACATTCTGAAGATCTTTGAAAAACTTGACCTTCAACCTTGATCTAAAAGTTGAAGTCACTGAAATTTGAACTTGTCTGATATGTTTAGTAGATGGTATCAATCGAGCTTTCCGTTGCATCTTTCTCGACTTGGATGTCTATATCGCCCCCGCGACCACCAGCCCGCCCGGCAGGTCGATGACAACACCCCATCAGTCATTTACGGCTAAGGGATGAATAATCTCTTACAAACAGATTAATCCAAAATAAGACAAATCTGGATGGATCAACTTAAGACACACGACTCTTGTACATCATGCTTTATTCATGTTCTCAGCTTGAGGTTGTTTCTGGTTTCTTTATATACACCAGGATCATTATCACTCTGTTATATATGATCACACACACAGGGGATGACATTTGAATTCACCTTTCATAATATCACCTTTCTTTGACAAATACAGTCTTCCACTGTTTACCATATGCACTTAGCAAGCAAGCAAGCAATTTATATAGCGCTTTCAGATCAGCCACGAGCTGAACACAAAGTGCTGTACACTTGACATGCCAAACATGATACATTGAGCATGTTAAAAAAAATGAGAAAAATAGTAATAATAATATAAGATAAGTAATATATATATAAACACATTTAAAACAATAAAATCAGCACATTAGATTAAAACAATAAAATCAGGGTCAGACTGTGTCATAAGCCAAAGAGTAAAAATGAGTTTTAAGACGTGTTTTAAAAGTGGACAGTGAAGGGGCCTCTCTAATGTGCTGGGAAAGATTGTTCCACAAATTAGGAGCAGCAATAGAGAAGGCCCCGCCCCCTCTGAGCTTCCTCTTGGACCTGGGTACCTCCAGGAGCAGCTTGTCAGCTGACCTGAGAGACCTGGGGGGTGAGTAAGGATGCAGAAGCTCAGAGAGGTAAGTTGGGGCAAGACCGTTTAAACATTTAAACACAAACATGAGAATTTTAAAGTGAACTCTAAGATTTACAGGCAGCCAATGGAGTGAAGCCAGGACGGGAGTTATGTGCTCTCTTTTACGAGTTCTGGTTAAAAGTCGTGCAGCAGAACTTTGGACCAGCTGCAGACGAGAGAGAAGATGCTGACTAACTCCACAATATAGTGCATTACAGTAATCTAAACGACATGAAATAAAAGCATGGATTACCGTTTCAAGATGCGGCTGAGATAAAATAGGTCTTATCTTTGCCAAGCGCCTTAGATGATAAAAACTGGACTTGACAGTACCCCTAATTTGACTATCTAATTTAAAATCACTGTCCATCTTAAAACCCAGGTTTGTAACAACAGATTTAAAATACTCTGCCAGGGGTCCCAAATCAATAGCGGAGGGTTCACAAGGTCCACTAGGACCAAACAGAATGACCTCAGTTTTGCTGGAATTGCATCTTAGAAGGTTTAGGGACATCCAAGATTTAATGTCTTCTAGACATGCTAAAAGTGGCTTAATAGAGAAGGCATCGTTCTGCTTCAGAGGCAGATAGATCTGACAGTCGTCAGCATACACTGTTTACAAGGAAAACGGTGCATTAATGTTAGTTGATGTAACCACTTAATGTTTGATGTAGACTGAAAACTGCAAATATTAACAGAATTCACTGGTTTGAAAATCATTTAACTGCAAATAGCACAAAGACAAGAACTCAGGTGAAGTCATATTGCTGTGTTTTTAACTAAATGATCAGACCGTCATGATCCGGAGGTACGTCTGGAAAACTCGTTCAGGCACCTGAGCTCCTTGGTCTCCATCCCTGGGCGGAGCCATTAGCTCCCCTGCAGAAGCTGATTCTGGGTAATCGGGTTGAGGATTTAAGCTCTACGCAGAATGTCCTTCACCGCCAGTTTGTCAACGACCTCAGGTTGGTATCAGCTCCAAGTTTTCAGGCTCTTGTTTCTTGTTTTTTCTGTTTTCCTATGCCACAGTTCACCTGGACCTTCCTTGCCGCTTACCTTCAGCTTCAGCTCTTCTCGGACTACCTCTCCATTCTGGAAAATACCGCGAACCTCACCTGCCTGCCCTCCTATCACCACCCCGCAGTGGAACTCAGTCTCTGCCATTACTCACCTGGATTCTCACCGCCTGTCCCTCAAAGCCGAACTCACCCTGGCTACAAGTAAGTCCCATCAGTCGTACTCCACTTCCCCAAGTGTCCTTCGCCTCGCCACCTTCCTAACCCCGTTCTCTTCTCTTCTCAGACGCACCCACTTCATTCCAGTTGCACCTGTTCAGTCCCAGTTTTCCCTTACTGACCCACGGCCACGTCGCTACGCCACCCACGCCCTCCTCTACGAATTACACTCTGTTGTCTTATATACACACTGTAAAACGTGCTCGCCGTCTCTGTTGTGGTTCTAGGCGTTTGAGTCCATTGTTGCAATCGGTTTGCGCCGCTGTGACACACACTGGCACCAGAATAGAGTCATAACCTTAATGCAGGTATGAGGCCCTGTCAGGTCATTGTACTAATGTTCAGTTGAATATGAGGCTTTGGTTCAGATGACTGTCACATGCTCATGTCTGCTGTCACATAGTCTGTGATCCATTTATAACTCGGTTTCTTATGTTTACTCAGTCTAAGAGTCATCATGGGAATCATGGGAGCATTCCTCAGTGGCAGGGCTTCGTCAGTATTCACTAAACAAGTGTGCTTCGTGCAAATATAATATACATATTGCCCATTCCACGAGAGCACATCTACAGCTGAACTATGAATAAAACACTGGAGCAGTGTTGGATTCCCAGACAAATAATTATTCCTGCAGTGTGTTTGGTCTCAAAGAGACTGCACTGCAGTTCTGTCCCTCCAGATTCAGAGTCACACCCACGGAGAGCAGAACACATGTTGCCAGATATCACAAATCACACTTGCTAATAGACACACTCTTTTTCATACACACACATATACACTGAATGGGGGGAGGAGGTGTTGAAAGCCCAGGAGGACCGCAAGGAGAGAAGGTGACTAGCAATGTGATGGATAGGGTGACAGACAGAGTTCAGCGCGGGAGCTGCTGGAGAGGGGTGAAGGGTAGAAGGATGAAAAGCCTTTAAAATGTATTTTATAAACATGTGCTTTACGGGATCGTTGCATCTTAACAAGACAAATTCAGCACAAAGCTACAAAAATGTGGCTGGCTAATGCTGCTGTCTGCTCATTTGGACTTTGCATGCTTCATATTCAAACCAGTCCATTAAAAGCATAGACAGCCGACAGCCAGCGCAACCGCTGCCTTCATTACAAATGATCAGATCTGATTGGTGAGGAGCGAGTAAGAAAGGCAAAGTTAGCGACTCCAAATTCCAACAAATGATTTCCCTACTCGCTTGACTAAAGCCTGCATGAACAACATTAATATTAGTAGGACTGTTTTCTTTTGCAGTGTGGAGATGATTGCAGTATTGTCACATATTGCTGTGTCTAGTTCAGTAACACTGAATATAATGTACAACCTACCATTCTGTACGTCCAGGATGTGATGCTTATCCAGTGTCCATCCTCCCACGTTGGAAGCATCCAACTCATAGCCCTGCAGAATAGCCGTCCTCTTCTCCCACAGGATGAGATCCAGGCAGGACTCGTATTCAAAACCTACGGACACTGTTAGACAAAGAGTTTCAGGTAAGTCCACATATTTAATCCTTCCCTTTGTACATTTTCAAACCAAACAGGAAGGCCTGTGCAATTCTGAACAAAGAACCCAGGTCTATACACGGGCCTGCAACACGAGCACCCAGCACACCACTGACCCTCACATGTGTTTGCTTTTGCAACATGCAGTGACTCCTGATGTTGGTTCACTGAGAGCCTTCATTTTTACACACACACACACACACACACACACACACACACACACACACACACACACACACACACACACACACACACACCACACACACACCAAGTGTGCATATGAACTATTAGCCACTACAGCTGAGTATGTATAGAAAGCTTTTTAGTGCTACTTCCTTAGCACCATCACCTGCTATGATATTGCACATTTGAAATGCAAGACTGGTGCCAGAGCCTCTGTAACATCAACTTTCAGTATATTCAGATACACTATCAGTCACAGCCTCTCATCTAAAGTTTTTCTTTATTTTCTATGTGATTGCAGATTCCCACTGAAGGCATCAAAACTATGACTGAACACACACATGATCATGTAGTAAACAAAAGAAACATGTTTTATATTTTAGATTCTTCCAGTTATCCATCCTTTGCTTTGATTCCTGCTTTGCTCACTCCTGGCATCCTCTCCATGAGCTTCATGAGGTCGTCACTTGAAATGGTTTCCAACAGTCGTGAAGGAGTTCCCAGAGATGCTGAGCACCTGTTGGCCTGTTTGCCTTCACTCTGCGGTCCAGCTCATCCCAAACCATCTCAGTTGGGTTAAGGTCAGGTGACTGTGGAGGCCAGGCCACATAAATCACCAACAGTGTCATCAGCAAAGCCCCCCCACACCATCGCACCTCTTCCTCCATGCTTCACAGTGAGAACCATCAGTTCATTTATTCTGCCCAAAGACACAGCAGGTGGAACCAAAGATCTGAAATGTGGACTCATTAGACCAAAGCACAGATTTCCACTGGTGTAATGTCCACTCCTTGTGTTTCTGGGCCCAAATAAATCTCTTCTGCGTGTTGCTTTTCCTCAGTAGTGGTTTCTTAGCAGCTATTTGAACATAATAATGTAGCTGCTATCACAAGTGTGTGAATGTGTGTGTGGATGGGTGGGTGACTGAATGTAGTGTAAAGCGCTTGATTTTAGCAATTTTCTAACAGTTGTCAAATATGGCTGTCAGCTGTGCACCAACCTGACTGCTGCACAACACAACTGATGGTCCCAACTCCATTTAGAAGGCAAGAAACTCCCCCAATGAACCCTGACAGGCTCACCTGTGAAGTGAAACCATTTCAAGAGACTACATCATGATGCTCGTTGAGAGAAGGCCGAGAGTTTGCAGCGCTGTCAACAAAGCAAAGAGTGGAAGCTAAAATATGAGACATAATTAGACTTATACATCAATTTTTAATAAAGAAAAAACATTAAATCAAAAGATGTGTCCAGTGATTAGAGTTGGTCCGACTCCCGACCAGGGCGGGGCGTCTGTATCCAGTAAGCGGCTCTAGGCAAGACAAGCCCCCCCCCGATGCTAACCAAGCCTACCTTGGACATGAGTGAGCGACATAAAAATGAAGCTATACCGACTAAGACGTTGCCAAGATTAACAAGGTGCATCAGTTGTTGAGGAAACAGCACATGCTGATGAGAAACGGGCTACTGGAACAAGGTAGCATAAGTGGGCAAGAGATGAAAATAGGGCACTGTTGGAATGCTACTACGCAAGTAATCCCAGCAGAAGGGGTTACATGCACAGGATGAGGGATCCAGAGTGACAGCGAAACAACTAGTAACAACTCCTCTACATGGACGGCTCAAGCTGTACGCCAAGCATGAACGAGACATTGATTCACTGATATACAGCAGCAACACTGTAATGTCATTCGGACTGGAGAAGTGTAGTAGTCAGGTAGTCAGAACCGAGGGGATCGAACTACCAGATGGCAACACTGCAGACATCGAGGACAGCTACCAGTACCTGGGGATCCCACGAGCAAATGGGAACCATGAAGAGGCCGCTGGGAAAGCTGCAACCACCAAGTACCTGTAGAGGGTCAGGCAAGTCCTGAGGAGTCAGCTGAATAAGAAGAACAAGATCCGGGCCATCAACACGTACGCCCTGCCCGTGATCAGGTACCCTGCTGGGGCAGGGATAGCTCAGTAGGTAGAGTGGTGGCCCCATGATCGGAAGGTCGGGGGTTCGATTCCCCTGAACAGCTACCCTGAGGTACCCCTGAGCAAGGTACCGTCCCTACACACTGCTCCCCGGGCGCCCAATGGCTGCCCACTGCTTCACTGAGTGAATGGGTTAAATGCAGAGAGCGATTTTCCCCACGGGGACCAATAAAGTACACTTTCTTTCTTTTCTAATAGGCTGGTCAAAGGAGGCGATGGAAGCCACTGACATCTAAGACGAGGAAGCTCCTGACCACACGTCCAGCACCCTGAGACTGTACACTCGGCAGAAGGAAGGAGGCTGGAGACTAGTGAGTGTCAGTACCACGGTCCAGGTGAGACAGCGAAGGCAACGATGGCATCTGGATTTATATTTAACATGAGGAGTTCGTATGGCCGAGCCATTTTGTTTTGTCCCCTGAGCAACAGGTGGAACTTCAAGTTCTCATAGAAAGAGCTCCTTGTTGATATCGCTGTTGTTGTTGGTTCTTAGCTCAGAAAAGTAAAACAGTAACATTAAAAAAAATGTTTTTAAAAATTAAAAGTTTTGGTGCTTTAGACACACCACATTAGATGATGGAAAAATCAAGTCTCTGCATTTATGAGTGAAAAGAGAATATTACATGTTGTAAGTTTCAAAACACTTTTTAACATATATAACACATTAACATCCAACTTCAGATAAACAATTTAAGGAAGAAAAAGATGAGATTGTTAGAAAAGTGTCTGCGAACGTGATTAAACTAATGCTGTTTCATGCAGAGTGGCAGTGACACTGTTTAAAGCCCTATATGTGATGCTGAGGATTTGTCAGATACCAACCCTTATAGCAAATGCCCAAAACTGCCTGTATTTTCTATTTGTACAAACTTACCGACTGCCTCTGATAGTCCATAGACACGCTGGCCATAGGCATCTGTCTTGTCCCAGATGAATGTGTATGACAGATTTGGTTGTGCAGGGAACCATTTTTGGAAGAGGCGGCCCACCACTGCCACCATCAGGTGAACCTGGATTGACAGGAAAGGGTTAACTTCATGATACTGATTAATTCACAGAAAACAGTAACGGTAGGCATTTGTCTTAGCTGTAACTTGAAATGCTGGGAAATATCACTCATCACACCTTCATCAAATTGAAAGGTATTGATGTCTGCGTCATGGTGACTTTCAGCACTGGTTTATATCCTGCTGCTCTGGAGCTAAGGTAGATCAGGTTTAGATCACTGCCAGGTATTGATGTCTGTTCTTGTAGAACCTACAGAAGGAAACGAAACACACCAGACACATCAGTACCCACGGTTCCAAATGGTAAATGGCCTGGATTTGTATAGCGCTTTACTTAGTCCCTGTGGACCTCAAAGCGCTTTAGCACTACATTCAGTCACACACACATTCACACACTGG
>NW_005187608.1:411685-416840 GCF_000239375.1 Pundamilia nyererei
AGGCTAACATTGTTATCTTTTTACAAAAAACAGCTGAACATGAGAGGTTTTTGGACAAAGTGTGTGTTCTCCATTCTTTAAGCACCGGTTTGAGCACCGGCACCGTTTCAAAAGTACAGATTTGGCACCGGTATCGGATAAAACCTAAACGATACCCATCCCTATTCCTGATGCTCCTGATGAAGTGCTGTACTAAGCGCAGAATTGCTGTCGATGCCAAGTGCGGCAGACCCACAATAAACTTTCAGAGGAGTGACTCAGGAGACTACCAATGACAGGGAAGAATGCCACTGACTGACATATGAGCTGCTAGAGCTTCACCCAGGCAACCAGAACCAACAATCACAGTCCCAGTGTGCATGCAACTTAATAGCCCAGTACAATTGACAGGCTTGCATATTCATGCCATAATTCTGCTCCCTTCACTTTCTTCATGTTCTTTATTTATTCATTTTTTTCTTCCTAACATCCTTGTACAGGTTCAGCTTGGTTTCATCAGTCCAAACATTTTCCTGCCAAAGTCTTTCAGTTGTTTTCTGGCAAAATCTAATCTTGTCTTTTTGTTCTTGAGTGTAACCAGTGGTTTGCACCTTGCTATAAAGCCTCTGTTTTAGACTTGGGTGTTTTCGACTAGGTTTTATGTTGTGAACGTTTAATTTAGAAACCCAAGAAACAATTCTGCAAATCCTCTTTCACTCGCATCAACGTACATGTGATTATGTATAAAAAATTCCATTATTAATGAACAGTTAATGCACGCAGTGGTTCTCAAACAGCATGGCACGCCCCACTGCTGGGGTGCAGAGCTCTGACAGGTGGGGTGCAGGTTACCTGGCAGAAAAGTCATGCAGAACTACTGTTTACCATCGGAAATCACTTCTATAGCAGAAAGAAGAAATTTGCAGCAGTTACGTTAATAATATGCGCATCTGCTGAAAAGCTGCAGGCGTGTGGACGTCGACAGCCGCAATAAAGAAGTGTACTGAAAAGTGCGAACATGTGGTCGGGTCTGTCGCGCATCGTTTGCAGTGATGCTGAAACCCAGGACTGGGACACGAGAGACCCGACCACGTGTTCGCACTTTTCACTACTCTTCTTTATTGCATCTGTCGACTTACACTCGCCTGCAGCTTTTCAGCTACAGCCTACACACACCAGCAGCAACGACAGGACCCAGTTCATTCTGTTTTAAGCCGGCGAGGCGTGATTGCAGAGGCCGCTCAGGTGCGCCCGCCTCCCCCACAGCCACGCCGCAGACCATGCCCCGCCACAGCGCTGCAGTCAAAAACTCTCACTAAGTTATATATTTTTCATCTCTGTTCACAAGTTTTACAAGACTAACACTGAACTTTGTGCTGCGACAAAAGCTGCAAATAGCTGTTTGAAATGAAAGATGTTTGTTTCAAACAGAAACTGCTGAAGGATTCACCGTGAATGAGTTTATTATCCAAATAAAGTTGCAGCTCGGCTTTTCTGTCATTGCTTTGTTTAGATGAAAATCTTTCTTCCTGTCATGTGAGGATGATGTGAAAAGTTTGAGAACCACTGAGTTAATGTAATACTTTTGTTAAACATAAATAAAGATGAAAGTCTGCAGTTGAATCACATTTTGATTGTGAAGAGAAACTGATGTTTGTGGTGCAAATGCAATGCAGAAGTGTAAGCAGTCACAAATTAGAGAGCTAGATTAAAAATAGCAGCTGGAAGCTGTCTCGACATGCCATCGAAGACGATCAGCCACATTTAAATCTGATAAGGTTTTTATGGTTCTTTTCCCAGAACCATAAATACGAGCAGGTCACAGGAGTTGGTCCTAAAGCTTTTGACATTGCCCCCCTGCAAAGCTCTGCCTAGTGCCTAATGACTGCCATGGAGTTAGAACCAAAAGAAGTTATTGAATACAAAACAACAGAAAAGAAGACTGAGTTTTATTTCCAGCTACACAGCAGAGACTGCATGTTCCCGATTTGCTTGTGATTCTTCCACCTGCTGCAGTTTACTTCCACAAATCTAGAGGTATGAGTTTGTCTCAATGTTTGTACTTTTAAGGTCTAAACTACAGCATTTCAGGGGTCTGTCAATAAACATTTAAAAAAATACACAATTAAACTCCAAATGAGACAAAAAGAACTCCTGTCCTAGCGATGTGAGGTAAAGGATCTACAAGCAACAGGACAGAAGCTGAGAAGACTTCTGAAAAGAGAGAGAGAAGAACTGATTGAGACTACGTTGAAAAACAGTCCTGAGGGAATACTCCATTTGGAGTGTTATACTTCTCAGCTGCACTATTGCCTTTTCATTAGCTGCGCATTTAGCATTCATTACAGATCCATTTCATGCCTTTAAGGCCGGCCTCACTGCCCTCCCTCTAATGGAGCCAGCTCCACCAAAAGCTAAGGAGCAGTTTTCCATTTGCTTGCTTTTGATCTACACTCGAATGTGTGCGCACACACACACACACACACACACACACACACACACACACACACACACACACACACACACGTCCACACAGATAGATGTGCTGTCCTATTCATGTGCAAAGACACTGGCTTTGTTTTTTATATGGACAAACACATACAAAACACACATGCATGTTTTAATCTGCTCAACCTAAAGATTTAAGTTTGCCAAGTATAACACAGCTAGCACAAAGTGTTACATTATTTTTACATTGCAAACTTATTCACAGACACAGAGATCGTACTCAAAGTGTCTTAGCTCCCATTAAAGTCCTCTGATTGATTCATTACCTGTGTTTCAGGTATGATGGGGCCATCTTCAGGTGAGCTTCTGTAAAATGTAGACAGAGGAGAAGCAACAATGACAGGACTCGGTCTGATGAAACCACTCAGGTCACAGCTGGGAATGTCATTTTCCTCCTGAAACAGCCAGACACGACATGTGTCGGTCACTGAATATGGAAAGGTGAGCTCAGCAGTCACAGCACTGATTCAATTATTCATTTAACCCGAATACATCTGCGATAGAAAGAGTAAATGAAACAAAGGTCGTATCTGCATATTCAGTGCAGTGTCAACAGTCAGACCCTCAGTCGTTCACCTTCTTCATCACAAGCGTGTCCATCACATAGAAGACATTCCACGGCACCCAAACAGTTCTGTACTGAGTGAGGAAGGGAGCACGCTCAAAGCTCAGTGTGAGGGATGCCCCGCCATTGGCCAGAAGATCAAACCTGTCAGCACATCATCGTCAAACAAATGTGTACAGTGAGTGCTGGGAAACAAGACGTGTGAGTACCATGCAGCTGAATTATACAAGCTTTAATAAGGAAAGCCTCTTAATTCACTGTTACAGAATATAAGAGTGGATTTGCAAACTTCTGCAGGACAAAGACTCTTAAACTTTCATTTGTGACGGTGTAATTGGCTCATTAAATTCTGTGAGTGTGCTGATGTGCATCTTGTGTCTATATATTGTGTGCATTACATACCTACAGTTGGAGTGTGTGAGCACGTTTGTTTGTGTGCAGGTGTGTGTGTTCAACAGTGACTGAGTGCGTCCTTGTGAATCCAGTGCATTTTAAAAAGCGTCTTCCCCACACGCTCACACCTTCTCTTCAGCTGACGTGAGAATGAAGAAGCTGTGTGAGCTGAGGTGGGAATGTAAGAGCACAATGTAGATGTCATTCTTCCGTTGTTGGCTGTCCGTGTTTGTGTTTGTGTGTGTTTATGTATCTTTGTGGGGACCAAAAATAGGAGGTTTACTATGCTTGTGGGGACCAACACTGTTATGGGGACAAAATCCCGGTCCCCACAAGTTAAAGGTGTTTTTTAATGTCAGGGTTATAATTAGGTGACAGTTAGGTTTAGGCTAAGGGATGTGAAAACACGGTGTGCACGCGTGTGTGTGTGTCTGATTGTGAGGGGGTTACTCAGGAGACCCCCCCTGCTGGGCATTTGAAAGAATGCAGGTTTCACATTTACATGGAGCTACATCCACTTTTACTTTCAGGATATGTTTCACACACATGCAGATTATTGATATGAAAATGGTTTTATTCTAGTTGTTGGTGGAAACCTCCATGAAGGAGCCCTGTTTACCACCCTGGTCATCAAGTTTATTTAGTGAACAGACGATGCACAACATCTGTTTTAAACCACTGCTGAGAGGAGACATTTTTGGAAAAGGCACAATGTTTGTATAAAAGGTGTATGAAAATATTAATAATGAATAAGTACACACATGCCATCCTTGCGTGTTATAGTGTATCCATGCTCAGGATAGTGAACAAATGTCACGTTGACTCCAATCAGAGGTGTTCCATCAGCTGTCAGGACCTGACCTCGAATTATCGACACCAAGCTAAAAAGAGAGAAGAGAGCAGAGAGAACTCGTTTACTCACACTGCCTGCAAGATTTACTTAAAACATTATAAAATGTTTAATGGCAAATAGTTATAATACATAAATAAGCCCATCAAGAAGTGAAATTTCCCTGAGTCCCTGTGGCTGAGCTGGAAACACTCACAGCTCACCGTAGCTTTGCAATGTTACTCATTGTGATCGAACTGCAGAGTCCACTGAGGGATAACTTAAAAAACGACAACGGAGGAACTTCTGAGTAATGCTGATGTCACCACGGTACTTACAGTACATGTTGTCGTTTGCATCGGTGTTTATGTGTTTTCTGTTACTGTGTGGTTATTGTGGAAAAAAGAACCACATGCATCTGCCAGGTTTTGTCGGCCTCGTCTCTTGTTCCCGTGTTCAGTGTTCCCTCTCTCTCTCTCACCAGTCAGTCATGTTCCCATATCTATTTTTTCCCAGTCCAAGTGTCAAGCCTGCATGTCTTGGTCTTTGTTGCCATGGTAATCGGACTTCCTGTTTTATTTCCACAGTCTCTCGCCCTCTTCAGTGTGCTCAGTTTTCTCCCTGTCTGATTAATTCCAGCTGTGTTCCCTCCCGTTTCCTGTCCTTATCCCCGCGCTCCCTGTTTCCCTTGTTATTCCCAGTCAGTTCCCAGTTTCAGGTTTTGTTTTCCTGTCTGATGCACTTCATTATAAAGTCACAAACATGTCAGACATGCTTGGATTGGTAGTGTTTTAGTTTTTTCATCCCATTTTACTTGCTCCTGTGTAGAGCTGCTTTCACACACACACACACACACACACACACACACACACACACACACA
>NW_005187608.1:416860-430850 GCF_000239375.1 Pundamilia nyererei
CACACACACACACACACACACACACACACACACACACACACACACACACACACACACACGCAAATAAAATTGCAAGAAACAAAATCATCTTAAACCCCCAATTTTTTCCCCCACAATCATTTGCGAAGCTCCATAAAATCCACATAAATATCATTGCACATACAATACCATGACAATAAGCTACAGGCAGTAATCTAACAATTAGCTTTACTAGCAACCAGGTCACAACTGCAAGATGTTTGAGCAGCTTACATTTATTTTCATGTAATTTAATTGGCAACTTGTCATATCTGACATCTAAAGGTAAAATTATTCCAGACCATAGACGATGCCAGATGCTTGACATTTTTCAGTACTTTACCCATGCTTTGCCTGCTATCAAAGCACTGACCTTATAATTTGTGCGCAGTCTATCACCTGAGACACAGCTGACATTTTCTTCCAGAAGACCCTTACATTCCTACAGTTTTAGTCCAAAACCATTCCCTGCCCTGCATCTGAGTCGTCTTTTGTTAGATGTTGAGCATTTCTACCCATTAGAAATCACACGAGTTTTATCTCTGTGGCTGTAAGCAGCCTTATCCTTAAAAGAGTACAGACACACACACACAGTATATCTGTGTTTTCATGTCTAAAATAATCTTTTACGTTTGCAGGTACATCCCATTAGGGAAACACTGCACACTTTATTACAGGTTTGGTATTACAGGTTCTCCTCTTATGAAATATTCAGTAAATCATAAAAATATGACAAAAGCAGAAAGATTGCCAAACACAATTGCTGTCATGTTTCTTCCCTCTCAGTAGAGCTGCCTTTCAGCCTCTGTATTTGCAGACTGGCCCCTGTCATTCCCTGTTATCACTCTCAATGAATGCTATCTTTGAGGCAGGTGTGGGCAGGAATGGCTTTTGGCAAAGGAAACCAGCAGACCTTGAGCACTATATTTGGATTTTACTAACATGTTTTATCATTTTCATGCCTACAGAAAGCAAAGCTAAACTACCACTTCTCATATTATGCTAAATAAAAATAGGATACACCATGACCTGCAGGCTTAAACAATATCAGTCAAACAATCACAGAAAACAAGGACATCAATGAAACCTACTTTGACCTACGACTACAGATCATTTATGCTTCAAAGTATGTGTGATTTTTCCCTGCCAATGTGCAGACTGCTCAATAACACTGTGTGGAATGATGAACACGGGTGAATCCAGTTACTGCAGAGCTGAATCCATAAAATATGTCATCCAAAAAAACAGTTTACAGTAAGATGTCTGCAATATCCAACAGTCATTTACAGCAAAGCAGTGTTTCCATGGCTTGGAATGAACATCTGTATGTGCATGCCAATGTTGCTGCTTTATCCCTAAAATGTAAGAGAAAAAGAAAAGAGAAAACACGACAGAAGACATGTTTACCTTTTATTAAAAGGATTTTCACCATTGATTATGTGAGTCGATTCAGGCCCAACTAGAAAGTGAATGCGCTGGTAGAAAGATCTGGCAGCCTAAGAAAAGCAAAATAAATAAATGGGTAATCTGATGCTGAAAGGTGTCGTCATTTTGTGCCGTCGATTTCTGACGGGATCTTCTTACCTGTTGAGGAGGCACTGAGGATGGAGACTGGCTGAGCACCTCGCCTGGGTCAGGTGACCCTTTGCAGTACAGCTGATTCTGACAGGAAGGCTGCAGACAGCAGTCTGGATCCATGCAGTCAGCCAAGCCATCTGAAACATGCACAAGCCCTACAGTCACAAAGCTAGCACAGAGTTGGGGAAAACATAGTCGTTTAAAAGCTTTACATGTGAAATCTAATGAACAGCTTAACATGTTTCAGTTCATAGCAAACAAAGGCAGCAGAGCATTAGCTGCAACAGCTACATAAACAATTTGTTCAGTCTTTCAGGCAGAGGTTTCAATGACCAACAGACGGAAATGTACTAATGCACGTTTAAAATCTGCAGCATTTATATGATTTTATAAACTCTGGTAAGGTTCCTGGAGCCCTTTATATTTTGCATCCAAAAAGCCAGACTTCCTTGTAATTTTTTGAAGTGGTCTTAACCAGCAGGTCTTCAGTGCTTCTGAAAGCTTTTCAATTTTTTCTGCAGACAGCGGCTCCTTTATCACTCAGCTTTAGTGCTGTCCTCATGCGTACGGAGGAGGAGCCGCGCAACAGCGAGTGTCTACAGCCATCAGTGAAACATAGTGGACGCTCTGTCACATTTTCAGGCTGTACTTTAGCCAGTGATGTCTGTCAAACCTGATGGAATTATAAATGCAGGAAAATACGATCAGGTTTTGATCCACCATGCAGCCGATGCAGCATGTGTGCACGTACAGAGAGACAAAGAAGGTGAGACAAGAAGAGCGACAGAGACAAATACTGTCAGCTGATAGGCTAGAATAATATTTAAAACTTTTACTGTCTCAGAGGTTTTGCTTTAACAATATTATTGTTGTTGTGTCCAGATTGAAACACACAGACAGATAAGATTAGGTCAGACGAGTTAAACGTGTCGAAGGGAGGAATAAGGAGAGCAAGTAAGGAGTCGGGACAGATGGAGGAGTGCAAGGTAACAAAATCGTTTGTCTCCATTAGTTGATAAAAGCCACGTGTACATTCTGCATACAGTGACATTAAAAACACACACTGACTGACAAAGCAGTCCTCTGATTTCTCTTCCTTTCTTTTCTGTTAACATAGTGATCAAATTAAAAGTAGTCCCAGCTGTGTCACTGGCACAGTGCATATGTTGCTGGATAAAACAGCTGTTAGCTGACATATGTAATGCCTACAAAAGATCCAGTTCCCAGTAGTGTTGGTGCACCTTTCTACTGCACTGTCACAATAAGTTTCAGCATGCATAGATCAACGCTGAAGTAAATCAATCACAAGGTCGAACCATCTTAAAGCGCATCCTGATTTATCATTTTTCTAAACACTAATGGAGACCAGATTTGAAAAATGACAAAAAAGTAAAAATACTAGAGAGAGTGCAGGTTAGAGGCACTCAGACGTTCAGGCAGCCGTGCCCAGCCTTTACACTTTACTGGAACACAGCACATGAGTGTCTGCCCAGCAGGCAGCAGCACAGTCACCACCTCATCATTTATTCATCATCAGGCATTACTTTGAGCACCCATACATACACAGGCAAAGTAAGTAAGTACTCTTTTGTACTTACTCTCTCCCACTCTAACACAGTGTTGTTATCAGCTCTTGAAGTGATTGGATGGTACAAACTGATGTGTCATTTTTCCTCGGACCCCTGCAAATTAATGCGTGTGGGAGGGGAGGGGTTTTGAGGGGGTGTTGCACTCACCTGTGCTTTTCAAAGTAATCTCCGACCACTTTCTAAAGCACCTGTCCACTGTTCATTTCTTCCTAATGTCTGTCTTTGTAGTCGTGGGAGGACGTTTGGATTATTGTGTCGCTAACATTTAATATTCTCCTTATCCTGTGTTCATTCAGCCGTCAAACAAATCTGTTCATACATTTAACCATCTGTCTCCCCACTTTTAGTGTATCTACACAAACATACCTCCTTCGTTGTCCTTGCTGTCGGTACATAGTGTTTCCATGGCAACGTGGCACCCCGCCCCTCTCCATCCCGACTGGCAGATGCAGTGCCATCCGCTGGCCTCCAAGGTGCATCGTCCATTGTTATTGCAGAGACCTGGACAACCCTCTGGGCACAGGGGACAAGCACAGTTAGAAAAGTCACAGCAGTGGGAATAAAGGAGGGGACCATGATGACCGTCAGGGTGAAGACAGGCTTAAACCTATATACGTCTTTGAAGTGAGGTGATGATATTTTTGTACTGAATTGCTGTGAGAGGAGATCATTATTATTTATTTAATTTAGGGCCACGTTCATGCTAAAAACGATACATATTCGGAGTTTCCCTCTTGACTTGGAAAAACCTCTGAAACAGCACCGAGACCATGATGGGACGAAAAAGTCAAAAACAGCCAGAGGGGCACTGGAGGCCCCCACAGGACTGAGGCTGGACTCTGCTGCACCACACTGAGCTGACTCTTCAATTCAAACATCTGACAAAACCCACCAACAAGCAAAAAATACACACATGGGCTACAATAAATATTCATCCAAAAGGATCAAATAGAAAAAATAAACAGGACTTAATTTTGGTTAAGCTGGCCTTTGGATTCTGATAGGGCCGAGACTGGGCTGGATCGGTGCTACAGCCAAAATCGATCTGTTTCATTCAACAAATGTTTATACCAGCTGTCAGTTTAGAACATTTTAGAAAACATCCCATCATAGTATAAATGCGGTTTCAGATGCTATTCAGAAATGATTCTAACAGACATAAAAGGTTGTTGGTGTAAAATAGAAATGCACAGAATGCAACGATTTCCAATCATTTAAACTAGAAAGTAGGAGTGGGCGATATAAACGACATACGATAGAAACGATATAAATTTGGCCAACGATAGAGATTTTGACTATACCGCTCTATCGCGATAGCGCATGTTGATGATGTCATCAAACTGCGCCTGTTTTGGTTGAAAGCATCGCAGCGGCTAAAACCATTATCATCTGCAAATTATGGTGGGCAACGGTCACAGCAAAGAGATGAAGCACTTTTGAAATATGGGGAAAGCCAAAAACTGCTCTTCCTCCACTTTCATAACATTGATTCATTAATGTTGAATCCTCTCGCAGCTGCTCTGTTCCCATGTTGTTGCAGTATATTAATAACTAACCTCGTATTGTGGATGAATGATCTCAGTTGTTCTCCTGACTGAAGTTTGCCCCGTGTACAGCATCCTGCTATGCGATTGCATTTGTCCCAAACCACCAGAATCCGTCATGTTAACTTTTATCGAGTGGAAGAAAAGTTGGCGTTCATCCTCCAGCTTCAGTGTGCTAATGTTATGCTAACATAGCTGTGTCGCTAGCAACCACGTAGCACAACATTATATACCAGCTAGTCCAACTTCAGTAACCCTGCAAACGCCACTGCTGTTTAGTTTTCTGTCTTCATTTATGTTGGAAGTGGTAGCAGAGCTGAACGTTTGAATTAGTTTCAAAAATCTCTCAGTCAGAACATGCTATGAAATGTTTAGGTGGAAACTAGCGAGCTAACTTCTAACTCCGTTAAATTTAAATTCTGTTTTCATGGATGCCTGGATGTTAAACTTAATTGTTACACCTGGTAAAGCAGCAACGCTGATGATTTTATTAAAGATGAAAGAATTTATACCGTTTTTAACTCTCAGTGTTCCTTTGACTTTGGGACCTGAGGGGACAGAGTTTAGGACCCAGATTACTCCGCAAAGCTCCTCACTACGGCAGCCGTAATGCTCTGACAATCCATCAAGCAGTGCAGCTTATCAAAGTTGTACTAAAACATTTTTAACAGATTTCTGCAGCCCAAATTGGTTCGAGGTCAGTAAGCACAACCAGAATTCATACATGAGGCACACTCTCGATTTTTGAGAAAATTAAAGGATTTTAAGTCCTTATAGTGTGGAAAATACGTTATACAGAAGAAGAGAATATATCGTGATGTATATCGTCAGGCTCAGTGTAAGATACAGAGGATCTGCATTCTTCCTATTAAAAGATTTTATTCAGATAAATTCTGTATTGATGGGACCGTATTTGAGGCTTTGGGCAAGACTTCTAAAATCACTGTTACTGGACACGTGAAATGCAGCTGCGTCCTTGAGGCTAAGGTTCAAATAGCAGCAGGTGATGATACTGTGGTGCATTAGTACACTAAGGCCACTAGATGACATCAAGGTAACTTCATCGTTTTTTCCCCAAAACAATAGTTTGTTTCAACATTTGCCACGTTTGTTGTGTGTGTTTGTACTATTTTCACTCTAAATTCTTTTGGAAATAATTGCACTCCGTCTTAACGTACATTTTCCAAAACTTTAAAAAGTTTATCTTCTCTCTCTCAGCAACTTCAGTACAAAAGTACCAGGCTTCAAAAACCCACACTGGTTAAATTCAGATGTGTATAAAGGCATTCAGCCCCGTTCGATGGACATTTCTCCAATTAATGGACTCACAGACTGACACACAAATAAAACAGTTAATTACAGTAGCCCACATGTGAGAGACACAGACTGGCAGACAGACAGACAGTCAACCTTTGGTGAAATGCACTGATGTTGTACTTTCACATGAACTGCTAGAACTGCCAGCAGCCAAAATGGCCACGGCGTGCTGCTCGGCTTTAATTAGTGCAAAATGAGAAGTTTTCTTTTCATCTGCGAACAAAGAAAAAGAAATGTTGCATAATAGGAAACAGGCCACAGAAACAAACCAAATGAATAAAGGCAAACGAAAAAAGTCTCAACATGTCAAACTGAAGGGTTTGTCTGTCAGAGGAAATGACATCAGAGGGAATTTTAACACCCAGTGAACTGACAAAGACTGAAATTTCCATTCAACAGGATGCTTGTTTCAGAAATATGGATTCATCTGTGCTCGTTCTTCTCGTCAGGCAAAGAAATAACGCAGCGAGTTTAAATCCATGTGAAAACACAACAGGTAGACATAAAGGCAGAGCACAAAGTATAGGGAGGACTGCGCGCTCCACAGACTATACTTTATGCCTCTGTTTGGCATTCCTCATTCACAAAATCGACAGTGAGGCTGGCAATCAGATAGGCTGATTATAACAGTGAGAACCAGAACCAAGCAAAGCCCAGAACAAGGAATGGAGATAAAGACTGGGGGGGAGGAAAGTGAAGACAGATCGAAGACAGGAGGACAGCAACTGGCTTATTTAACACATATATCAGGCTTGTGGATGCAAGACGAAACAGGAGTCGCACACCTTTGCTTTATGACTGTGCGTGCACTTTTTATTTGTATTCACTGCTCTCGTGTGAATCTATCTATGGTCTGTTTCGTGTGTGAGAGTCAGAGACAGGAAAAGGAATGACCAGAAAAAAACACAGAAATAGAATATACGACAATACAAGTCTAGATAAACCGAGCACTGAGAATGACTGGAAAACAGTGAGCGAAAGGAAAAGACAAAACCTAAAACGAAATGGAGTTAACCAAAAATATGTTATAAAGCAGAGTGTGAAGTCATTGTATTCTGGGACAGTAAGGCCTTTATTGTTCTTTAGCAGGAGTTACCTTTATATCCTGAGAATAGGAGAGGGCACGAGGGAGAGAGGGAGGAAAATTAGGGAGAAAAGTAAAGTGAAACAAAACCAGCACTGCCAAATATTTATTCTGTGATCGATAAATGAAGATGGCAACCAAAGGAAGAGGAGGCAGGGAGGAAGAGCTGGGATCACAGCAATGAAATGATAAAGAAAGAAGTTGAACCACAGCAGTGTAAATACGTCATTCACATGTTAGATCTCAGAAGAGAGAAGAAGGACAAAGCTAATGACAATGCAACAGCTGTCATGTTGTACACACGTAGCTTCTGTTAATGAATAAATAAAATCTGGTGCAGGTTACCAACCTTCTGTAAGAGGATCGAGCGGCTGTCACCACAGCCTGTGCTGCTGTTCCTCTAAACTACTAGATTAAGGTCTTTAAAGCAGGAGGTGTCGCATAGTTTAGTGCACGATAAAGCATGTGCAGCCACAGAGATGAAGAAATGAACAAAATGCAAAAGTGCCAAAACAGTAGTTGGTTCCAAAAGTGAGCCATGACTCCCCTGGCCTCTTTAAAGCCACTGATGGACCTATAATTTTGTCGCCTTGTTCTTGAGTTGGGTGTCCGTGCTGTCCGCCTGCCCACTCGCCCGGTGGGGTGACGACAACAGCCCATCAGCCTTTTATAGCTGAGTTGTGAAAACTAGATTAGCAAACAAAGTTCTGCACTGCAGGCTTAATGTTACTTAACATGGCAGCCCGGGCGAGGTGTCGTCACTGATTTCTACAACTGGTTCGATTCAGTTTAGGCTCAGACAGTCAAAAGTATTATGGATATGCACTGATAAATGATCATAATTATTATGTTTCTAACTATGTATAAAAACAAAGCGGACACTGTGAGACTTCAGAGGTGTGAACATCACAGCAGACGTGTTTGTGTCAAAGTAACTGAGGATCAAACATGAAGGAGATTTTCCTGGCCTGGCTTTTATAGCAGATGAGCCATGAATCAACATGCGAACATTACCTGACGCTGCTGAGAGTTTTACAATTTGGTATCCTTTTAAAAAGTTTGCATTTCTTTGGTACTGAACGCCAGAAATGAGGCTTTCTAGTCGGAGGTCAAATGGAAAAAGCCGCGTTGACAGCGCTGAACACAGCGGCAGACTGATGCGTAAAAAGCAGCGAATAATGCAGAAAACAGATTTTATGGTAAACTGGTCTCTGAGTACACTGAGAGAGAGAGCTGTGCAGGAAGTGTGAGTTTATCCTGGTGGAAGCGAAACAGCAAAAGTAAGAAGGAAATAAATGACAATGTCTTGAAAACACTTTTGATCTTGTTCTGCTGCTGGTTCAGTGAATTGTGGTCAGAGTGACGAAACCTGCAGCTTCAGAATCTGTCGGCGTTCAGCACACGACTGCGTTCACGTCTTTGATCGTTTGCTGCTTTAGCTGTTTGGTGGAACCAGTTTTGTGAGCTTTAAGCTGAGATTCTGGCGTTTCTGGCAAAATACATTTAAAAATCACTTCAGACTTGAAGTCGCTTTGTTTAAACTAAAATCGTTTGGAATCGGGAAATCGATTTTTTAAACCCACTTCTAGTCAGAGGCCCAAATCAGAGCTGCAGGAAATTAACTGTTAATTAAAATCTGGGTCCAAAACACACTTTCACCTTTCAGCTAATACTAGCAGCTCAGGTGTTGGAGAAATTGTACTTACTCCTGGACAAATGTTTTTACCGTTAACTTTTTTCCATGAAGGAATTCAATGTTTTGTGAAGACTGAATCAGAACAGCGTCATGCTGGCAGATAGATAATCAGAACTGGGCTGACTCAGCAGGACCCTGTTTTAAAGAGATGCCTTTTCAGGCTGAAACTGGAGGCTGCATGAAGAGGTTTCACAGAGTTTGTTATATATATAAAACCCTGGAAACATGCCTGCAGAGCACGAGAATCAATACACAGAGTTGGAAGCAGATTTCAGGGAGAAACAATTTTGAAACTGGTTAAAAGAAACATAACTGTGGTTTTAGAAAATCATTCAGTGTAATTGTAAGAGTTAATACTGTGCAGGGTGGAGGCCTAAAACTCAGAGAATCAGTTGCTCGAGTCCTGCCAGGAAGCTATTTACTTCCTTAGCCTGCCACGCTCTGGGTTATCATCTCTGGAGAACTCCTTGACCTATCTCAGGTTAAACGCTGCTGGTTCCTGCTCGGTCACTTCATCTTCTTGCCCCAGCAGCCAACAGAAACGTCGACTTAGAGAATCCCTCCAGAAACAGTAACGATCCAAAAACGATCGTATATAACCACAATCACTTTGGTGGCTGATACTGCATTGCTATCCTAGAGCTCTGCCTCTGGAATATTTACAGATTTAATCTGTAAATATTCTTGGAATAACAGAATATTACTTAAAATAACACTGAAATTAAAATTGTACTTCTAATGATATGATTGCCTTGTGTAAACTAAAGTATGACTTACATCTTTAACGCAAAAGGCAATTGTGTGAGTCAAATTACAGCTGCTTAAATTCAGTGACAGTTATGTGGACAGGTGGACAGGACAAAGGAGGAAGCAGCTCACAGGAAGACCAGCAGTAAAGACACAGCAGATTTCTCTAGTATTGGCTCCCTGTTAAATCCAGAATTCAGGCCCATCTTATCTTAATGACCTTGTAGTACCATATCACCCTATTAGAGCACTTCGCTCTCGCTCTGCAGGCCTACTTGTTGTTCCTAGAGTATTTAAAAGTAGAATGGGAGGCAGAGCCTTCAGTTTTCAGGCCCCTCTTCTGTGGAACCAGCTTCCAGTGTGGATTCAGAAGACAGACACTATCTCTACTTTCAAGATTAGGCTTCAAACTTTCCTTTTTGCTAAAGCATATAGTTAGGGCTGGACCAGGTGACCCTGAATCCTCCCTTAGTTATGCTGCAATAGACGTAGGCTGCCGGGGATTCCCATGATGCATTGAGTTTTTCCTTTCCAGTCACCTTCCTCACTCACTATGTATTAACAGACCTCTCTGCATTGAATCATATCTGTTATTAACCTCTGTCTCTCTTCCACAGCATGTCTTTATCCTGTCTTCCTTCTCTCACTCCAACCAATCACAGCAGATGGCCCCGGAGGTTTCTTCCTGTTAAAAGGGAGTTTTTCCTTCCCACTGTCACCAAAGTGCTCATAGGGGGTCATATGATTGTTGGGTTTTTCTCTGTATGTATTATTGTAGGGTCGACCTTACAGTATAAAGCTCCTTGCGGTGACTGTTGTTGTGACTTGATGCTGTGTAAATAAAACTGAGGCCAAGATTTCATGGTCTACATCAAAGACATCAATACTGATTTTGCCTGTGCTTGTGTAGGTCCTGTCTGCTCAAAGTAAAATGCTCAGATGGCCCAAGTCACTCAAAGCCAGTATGACATCAGACATGCAGTATCACACAGGGACTGAATACAACAGTAACAGGGAAATGTGTTTCTGTAAGTCAAGCTGTTATTACAGCTCGTGTAAACTGGTTTGATGAATTCGCCCTCTTTGGGGCCCAGCTGTAGCATCCAGTAAATACATCAATAAACTCTATCGCTGGTGCAGCTAAAGTTCAGCTTTAACAAAAAAAGCAAAGGATGAAGAGAGGAAAAGAAAAAAACTCGTGATAACAGTGACAAGAAGAGTTTTTAAAACAGTGTACAGTACCTTTAACTCTAATATCCGGATTGTGAGCTTTGAGAAGACAGGAAAAAGGAAGAAAAAAGACATAAATAAAGAGGATTTAGTTCAGATAGGAGGAAGCAAAGAAAAGAGATCTAACTGAAAGTGACCACGAAGAGCCAACAACGCTTATCAGGACCAATCCAGTTATTTTGTATTGATCGGTTACGATGTCAGGTGTGCTGTTTCCAAGCTGAGATATGAAATCACCCAGTTTCGTGAATCTGGAAGCAATTCTTTACATCTCTGCGTTTCTAACATGGATCAACATACGATGCAACTGTAGCGGTTACAGACGATTCCTACCAAGGAACGCTTAACTGATCATCACAGTCATAATCCAGTGTCTGCAGCAGCGATACAAGCAACAGCTGCTCTTTAGTCGACTGGCTCAGTCATGCTGATGTCTAATAAAAAAACAACCGTCTTCACTACTTGCTCAAGTCACTTAGCACATGCCCCGGTAGCTGCATTAGTGTTTTCTCTGAGACTCTCTGGATGTTTTCTGGTCCCTGTTTATTTTTGATCATGGATGCAGATGAAAGATCTTTGTTGCTTCAGTTCTTCTTGAGGACTACACTGATAACTTCCTGTGACTGTGTGCTGGATAGATATTTATAAGACCATAATCTTTCTGGATGTTATTAATTGCAGCGCTGAGCAGATCAAGTGCTGGTAACTAACACCAGCTACAAAAAAGCAGCTACCTAGAGCGATCCTAAGGGGAAATTCTGCTTTGAGCCCAGATTAAGATGTTTTACTGGAAAACAACAAACTAACACAAACATGTACATCCACATTATCAGAAGCATAATTTTCCCTGAGAGCAACCACAAAGATGAGAAACTGTGATAGGCTGGTTAACAATGGCACCGGGACCAATCAGTGAAAAGAGCTCATCTAAGATATCTGTAGTGTTGTTCAAGGCTGTGCGCTACTCTGCTGTGTCCAACTGGATTATTTACGTGTAGTTGTAATGCTAAGTTATGTTGTGTGTGTGTGATCCACTCACCAATGTTGCAGTGCTCCCCTGTCCATCCCTGGTCACACTCACACTTCCCGTCTTTACAAACTCCGTTCTTGCTGCACAGTGGGTGGCAGGCCTTTTGGTCACACACACTTCCAGTCCAGCCCTCCTCACAGCGGCATACGCCGCCGTAACACACTCCATGGCTGCCACAGTCCACTTCACACACCTCTGTAACAGTAACAAAGAGAAATTACTTCATCGACTGCAGAACCGATATAAGCACGTGCACGCACACTGATGCACTCTGTTCTCATTTCACCCGCAGCTGCGTCCTGGACTGCACCCTGTGCACGCCAAATGATGTCTTTACGTACAGTGAGGTTCAGGAAAAGCTCAGTACAGATTACTACAAGTCACTGTGTTAATTTGTGTGTTTGAGTGTTGCTTAAATCTCACTCTTGCACTGAAGGAGCTCAGAACGTCTTTATTTTCCTGAAGCTTGGGTTCGCAGCATGCTAGCCGCTCCTGCACAGCTACAGAAAAGTGTCTGCTCAGGGTGCAGCTTCCCGAGGGACATATGTGATCTTTGACCCTGTTGTATACCTGTGTGCATTGGAGATGGATGCCGTGCATCCCGTTCTTGTTTTTTAAAGCTGTTAAAGATGTATGCTGTGCACCACAATCATTGTACTCTGGATAAAGAAAAAAGTGACTTGTTGTAATTTGGTGCTATATAAATAAACTGGATAGAAATGAATTAAATGTGATTGCCACATGTGTATCGTGTGTATGAATATTATTGCATCATTTGCTGCAATTGTAGAGAAAAACATGTGGAAAATGTTGACGGTGAGCATTTTGTAGGTAACACTACTGTGTGGTAAGTTCTGTTAAAGAGTTAACAACATTTTCATGCAACATGCTGATTTCTGTAGTACAGGCCAATACTAAGTGATGACAGTCTGACTTTATTTCTCTTTTGGAGTTTGAAAAATAAAATGAAACTTTTTTATTTACCTTAAATCTTCTTGGTTGCATTGCGTCCAGTACTGCAGCGTTCAGGGCACCTCTAACACTGTCGTCTCAAGTAGCTTCTAATTTGTAACTGATTTGGGTTTTTTATGGCGGTCACTTCACTTCTAAATCCCCTCATAACACATCTGTACAGTATTCTGGTTTTACACATGCTTCAACAGAAGGTTTCATTCTGAGAAATAAGAAAATGAAATGCGGACATAGACAGGTAAACAGTGCACACACCTAAAGAGCAGTCAGCTCCAGTCCAGTTCTGGTCGCAGGCACATGTGCTGGTCTCTGCATTGTAGGTGCCATGGCCTGAACACTGGTCTGGACACATGGCCTTGGTAATTTCACAGCTGGCTCCGCCCCAGCCTGGCTGACAGTGACATTCGCCATGAATACACACCCCATGGGCCGAACAGCTGGGGTCAATGCAGTCCACTGGAGGCAGAGAGGAAATTATCAGCACACCAAACAGTACATACAGGACACATGCACACGTTCACGCATCAGCTTTACTGTTGAACTCTTGAGGGCAGTTATCTGGAGCCAGATGCTTAAACTCTTCAACCTTAATTACAAACAGCTTTACATACACTTGTGCATTTCCTCTTTCCTGACTCTAAGTCATGAATGGATGTTTGGCTTCTTTCATTACATGCAACCAGACCCCAGACCAGTAAACACCACTGCACAGTATATTTGAGGTGTTTTTGGATAACCGCTCAGCACTGCTCACACATCCACCGCTTTGATCATCGACTCAGTGCAAACACAAAAGAATATTACGAGTCGTTTTGTTGGGGTAAACCTACACGGCATCTTTCACATAACTTCTCAGATTAGCAGCTGTAAATAGGATTAACACACACACACACACACACACACACACACACACACACACACACACACACACACACACACACACACACACAGTCTGTCTCTTTCCGACTGATGACTGAACCCATCTGAAAGTAATGTGATTACTGTCCGCTGTGATATGCATTTTCATATTTGTAGCATTGTGTCTGCATTTACCCACAATGTGAGTCACAGATGATCACTTCCCTCAGCACTGCTGTATGCCTGTGCAGGTCATTACTGATTACAGTTTTTTACAGCCGCTAGGACACATGTCTCAATACTTAGGTCACTTTTGCAAAACTCTTC
>NW_005187608.1:431483-444512 GCF_000239375.1 Pundamilia nyererei
AAGTTTTGCATTGTGTTATTGTTTTGACCATGAGTTTAACAGTTTTGAAAACAGTATGTAAGCACATGCAAAATGTCCTGTACGTACAAAGCTTTTTGGCAGTTGTTGTGTCTGAGTGAGAAGATGATTCATGAAATTTGAGAGATGTAGTCATTGAATGCATTTTGTGCCAAAACAATGATAACTGGTCCTCAGTTTAGCCCACATAGACTTCTGTTGTGCTCACTGTGTGAGGACTTTTGCAAACGTGACCTAAGTATTGAGACATGTGTCCTAGCGGCTGTAAAAAACTGTAATTGACTTTGAATTAGTGTAGTGCATTGTTTGCATCTTGCTTGTAGCCAGGTATCTGGCTAAAACAGATGCTGTGGAAATGTATTTGCACATCATATTAGAATAAATCAATTAAGCGTTTACAGCTGGGGAAATAATTATTAGATCCCCTGTAGAATTGGTAAGTTTGCTTTTAGTGCAGAGACAGAATATCAACCAAAATTCAGAAAAACACAGTGATGTAAGCATTTGGCTCCCTACCCCTGAATTCTGGCTCGCACAGATGGGCTGTGTGCCCATGTGGCACAGATGTAACAGTAAATTACTTACAGACACTTAAACTTGTGTGTCTAAAGCACACCTGTCCACAAAATCAGTTTCTTCCATTCCGACCGCTCCACCACCGTGGGCAAGACGCACGAGAGACGAGACTGCACCGGCCATAAGTGATGGTGGTGAAAAGGTAACAATTATTCCGATTGGAAGAAATAGAAAATGTTTCATCAGTCAATCATCAGTCACTCCGTGCAAGACCTTGGTCTCAGGAGATGAGAGTGAACATGTGGTGGATCAGCCCAAAACTACACAGTTAATGGTCTAATAGCAGTTAGGACCATGGTCACCAGGAACATCATTGGTAACACTGAAATCTTGCAGCACTCGCAGTGTCCCCCTGCTTACAAAGGCACAGGGATAGTTCCACCTTTAGCTTGACCGTGAGAAGGCTTGGGAGAAAATGCTGTGGTCAGATGAAGCCAAAATCCAGCTCTCTGCCGCCAACTCAACCCGCCATGTTTAGAGGAAGAGAAATTACCCAAAGAAGAGCATCCTCATAGGGATGCCTCCCTGAGCAGGGATGTGCTTTCCTCAGCCAGAACGCTAACGTGGGATTGGATGCGTCCTGCAGCATGACAGTTATCAAATGTACCACCAAGGGAACAAAGGGAGGAAACAGAGTGGATGTAGCCAGTCTCCAGACCTCCGTCAAGATCATTTCATATACTTGATAATTACATCGTTCATATAAAGTATTCTTCTACATTTCTGCTTCATATTCGGTCTCTCTTCATTAAAATGAGAAATTAAAAACTTTCATTTCAAGTGAGCAAAATTGCAAATTGATCTGTATAAATCTGTTGCAGCTACTGCAGCTGAACGCATGACATTTATAGAGGGATGGAGAGAAAGCTCTTAATACGGGAATGATGTATAGATTGTTTTGCCTTTTAGGGGTTTTACAATATTAATGTAATAATTAAATAATTCGTTTGTCCACAAACACCGGGTAGATCTGTTTTCACCGTTCTTCAAATGAAATCCCCACATGTCCGCGTGGCTACAGTCGAAGCAGTTCATGCTCTGGATTCTAGTTTTGACTGCCGCACACAGGTACTCATCACCATCTGTGCCCATGGCAACACACACTAAGAATATGTCACATTTTTTTATATCACCAGCGAGATTTTATTGAAAATGGTCACAAGGTTCCTCTCTCTGTGACCTGCTTCACAATTTAGCATCGCCGGTGTCTTTAGATGATATTTATTGGATAAAATCTCAGGAAGGAGTTTGATAAAGTACAGGGCAGGAAGTTTGAACAAAAGGACAATTAAATAATTGAATTATTGTAGAGGAAGAGCATTACAGTAAAGAGTCATCCATGGGACTGCCAGGCAGAGAAGCGTGGTTCGTCGCTCCACAGAACACCTCTCCACAGCTACAGAGTCCAGTGGAAGTGTGCTTCACTCCACGTGACACATCACTTGGTGATGCAAGGCTTGGATGCATCTGCTCAGCCATGGAAAGCGCACCGTTCTTCAGCTAATCTGAAGGTGACGTGCAGTCACGTGACTGTAGTGCCCGACTCTGCAGAAAGCCTCCTACCACACTCTGTGCTTCAGCGTCCACTGACTCCACTTTGTGAGCTTGTGTAGCGTACCGCTGCATGCGTGAGCCGCTGTCAGTCCCAGTCGATTCCACTTTGTTACTGATGCAGCAGTCGAGCCCCTCTCTACTGTTAGGACTCTTATTCTATCTGCATAGATACCAGCTAATCATGACAACAGATGGAGGCAAAAACAGAAAAGCATAAACCTTTGTCCAGGCGAGAGATGGATCTGCTCTTCTCAGTTTTATTGTTGAAAACCGAAACTAATGGGAACCAGATGAGGTAAGTGTAGCATGTTACTAACGGCTAACAGGGCCTTTTTCCTGAGTATTTGTCAGAGAGTTTGGAAATATTAGTCCAAACAGAGTCAAATCTAAGTTAAAAGCATCACAGGTGCCTCTGGCCATGACAGGTCTACACATGATATTTAAGAGTTTAATATTCTGCACAAGTGTGAGACACTACAAGAAGATCACATGCAGAAAAAACATTAACACCAAAACAACACAAGAGAAATAATAATTAGAATAACAATAGTTTACTGAATGAAAGATTATGTGGAACTTCAGTGCTGTGGTGACACTTTCACACTCTTACCTTCCTCACAGTTCTCTCCCTTATAACCAGTGTTGCAGATGCAGGCGCCCATTATGCAGATACCATGTCCTCCACAGTGGATGTCAATACACTGGTTGGCTGGCACGTCGCACTCGGTACCTTTCCAACCACTGTAGCACTGGCAGCGTCCGCGAGAGTACTGACCGTTACCGCTGCACAGCACCGGGCAGGACGCTGCACCAGACACATGCATGAACGGAACAAGTCACACTTACTAAATCACCCAACAAAGGCAGTAAGATAACTGAACCCTCGAGTTCCCATCAAGCTACGTACTGTGTAAACAACTAAGATGGATTAATGTTCAATAAAATGCTATTCAGTTATAAAGCTCGTGCCCTATAAACACTTAGTGTAACTTTTCAATCATTCTTGATTGATTAAGGAGCAGAGCAGCTGAAAACATGCAAAATATTTAAAGTCTTTGTCATGGTCAGTGTCTTCCTTGCTAAAGGTAACGGGGGATCATGCAACAATTGCTTCTTCCCTGTAGGCGAGGCAGGATCGTTTACCTCGAGAGCAGTCGGGCCCCAGGAATCCTGGGAAACAGTGGCAAATCCCCGAGAGACATTCACCGTTTCCATGACAATTGTGAGGACACTCCATAATCGACTCTGATTTAAAGTGGGAGAGAGAGATTATTTAAAGACATACACACACCAAACTGTGTGACTGCTCTTCTGCTATTACCATAGTTACAGCCAATTAGTCCAATCAATGCATCCAATCACCACAACCGCTCTTTCCCTCTCTGCCGTGCTTTTCTTTGCTCCTTTGCTCTAATTAAAACTGCACACACGTGTGCCAGTGAAGGTTTTCACAGCACACTAGTATTACATTAAATATTGGTCTTTTATTGAAAATCACATCCAGCCAATATAGTTGCAGGTCGCTTCAGTCTCACCAGGTTTATCTGCCAAATTCATTTATCGTGCCTGCATTTCCCTAAAAAGCCCATTCAAGGTTTCTAGTATGTTAAACAAAGACAGAATAATCCTTCTTACAGCGCTAACCCTAACTGACGATTATGTAAGTGGTGCATAACCACAACCAGTTTGGTTAAAAAGTAAAACTGGATGAAATGTTGTTGTCATGTAGATTATATCGTGACTGACGTTCCCTCACAGAAAGTTCTGGGCTTGAATCTGTTAGTCAACTGTCTGTATTTTCCCTTCAAACTCATTTTTCGAGATAACTTATCAGGGAATCGAATGCAGCTTTACTCAACGTTGCTTCGAGTTAAGATCGAGTTGTCTGTCACGTTCCAGATAACCATGAGCTCCAGAACCTGCTTTGATGTTTCTCACTATAATTATTGTTGTTATTATTAACAGTAGTAGTCGATTTGAATTTCTGTAACAACAAGCTGGTAGCACATACGTTGAGCACATGCTTTGAAGAGGTGCACTCACTCTTACAGCAACGTCCCAGGAAGAACAAGCATGTCTCACCTATGATGATGGTATTGTAGGAGACTTGTTCTGTATTTCGTCCATCATTGTAAAACGCCAGGTGCCAGATTCCAGTGTCCAGGTACTGGATGAACCCAGCCTCATGCACATTCACGGAGCGGATATGTCGGGGGCCTCCCTCAGACTCTTCTTCGAAAGAACCGGCTAGACGTATGTGTGCTGCGTCGGTGTCACTCAGTGCTCGTTTGTCTTTCGAAATAAGTCGACTGCCATCCAACAGTTCCACAAAGTCATACTGGAAAACAAAAAAGCACAATAATGCAAACATCTTATTTTCCCCAAGGTTTAGCCTAAATTTCAGCTATGACAATCTAACCACTGTGCTCTTTGAGATTTAGAGGTGACAGCATGTCCAGTTTCTGTCACCCTGCACAGTACCTGGATTCTCCTGAAGGGCCAAGGCCTGGCAAGGACAGCAGTGCAGGTCAGTGTGACAATCGAGTGGTCTTTTTTTGGTCTTTATTAGGCAGTGCAGTGAGAACACATCTCACTAGCATGGTGAACTGTAAGGTTTCATATCGCAGAGCTACATTTGGTCAGTCAGCATTTTCCAGCTTGCCGTCTGTGGAGCACACTTCCAACCGAAGTCAAACATCAGACCCTTTACAGTGAAGGTCAAAGTTTAGTTAAAGGGAAATCAGAGCTGTCGTCGTTTTAATGAATGATTTTTTGTTGTTGTTTTTTTACATTTATTGTCTATTAATTGTAGTTGTATCCATGATGTATTTTAGTTTTATGAAAATTTATGTTCTATTGTAAAATATGTGCATTGTGATTGTGACAAGGGACAATGGTTGAAAATGAGCAATAACTCTAAACTTATGTGCGTTACATCAGTTTCATGTTTTGCACCTGGACTATGTTAGACAGCACTGTCCCTTTAAATAAAACACATGCAGAAAGGACAGAGGTCAGCCTCGAACCCTGGCCAGCCGCTCTCAGCCACACAGCCCACTGAGCTAAACCGGCCATGATGCTGTCACATGGTCTTAGGTGAATCTTAAATATATCACCAATTAAACTCTGAGTATTCACATGACATAACAGACGTCTATGAAATTCGCTCTGTGTGTAATGGACCATTTCACAACAACAGTAATACAGAAAACAATGAGTGAAAGGGGAAAACTCCCTTTTACAGGAAGCAAAGTCATCATGAGCTGTGTGACTGCGTGGATTAGTCCTCTGACAGAACACAGAGATGTCGTCATTAAAGGGATAGTTTAGTGAAGAAGCTTATATGCATTATGGACTAAGAGTTATGAAGCACTTCACTCACTTGCAAAGTTGCCTGTGAAATATTTATAACTTGAATCAGAATCAGAGAGTCGGAGAGCAGCTGCCTTAGGCTGCCACTAGGACGGCGCCGTCGTTCCTGTGTTGATTTCATGCGCTTTTCTGAGCATTTCGGAAATTTGTTGAAAGTAGAAAAGTCAGACGAACTAGGGACGACGACAAACTGTCCTAAATGTTATAGTAGTGAACAGATATCAGCTGCAGCCACTGGTTCAGTGAGGTTTCATTTTCAGGCGTAAAGATAAAAACATCAATATCGTCTCAGTTGGAAACATATCATGTCGTCCTTTGCCTACAAAATCTCCTCCCAGGGTCATGACCTACATTACCATGGCAACTATTGCACACATACACCACAATTAAATGAGTCAGCTCTGTATGCTGAATGCATAACATAGCTTCTAACCTTTTGACAGATGCCCTCTCATCTATATTTACATTATAAATGAAGGTTCCTCTCAGTCCCTTTCAGACATGACCGAGCATAAACAGAAACAGCCACATGATATGTGCCACCTGTAATTTTCTCATCATTTATTGAAGTATTCTCCAGGCTTCTTGAAGGAGATTGCAAGGTCCGTCTTTGGATCTCGGCTGCCTTTCTTTCTGTTCTCTGTCAGAATGATCGCACTTCAATAATGTTGAGGCTGACACTGTGAGAGGCAAGCTTTCCATTGTGTGTTTTTTCTATCCGAGTATGCTTTTACTGCACTGGCCGTGTGTTTGGGACCATTGTCATCCTCAAACATGAAGCCATTGCCAGTCAAATGGTTCCAATTCTAACCAGATCCCATCGACACCATCAGGCTTCAGCGAACAGTCGATGATCAGCTGAAGGGCCAGATGCAGCTCTCAGGTCCTGTGTCAGGCCTTTACTGGAGTTCAGCCAACAGAACAGAACAATCTGGTTATGTACAGACTCTGCATGTTCCATGTCAGGATAATGTTTTAGGTCAACATAAACAGATTATCTTCTCTTCTGAAAATTCACCAATGAGATATACGCCATGATTCAAACCCTAACACCAAGGCTGCCGAACCTGGTCCCCGAGCTCTGAACCTGCTCTGACACTTCCTCTCAGTCGTTCTGCTCCCCTGAGGCCTTCAGTGGTGAGTTAGGTCACTCTCTCTTGAAGGTCATCTGTTGTCTAAATGAGTTCCTTATCCTTTCCCAGATGATTACTTATTAATTAATAATTAGTAATAGTCTTTAGTGGGCTAAAACTTACTCAGGGTCACATCCCATTGAGTCAGCTTCCTTCTCTGACTTTAGATACGTTTGACCAACAATACCGAAAACATTCAGCCGAACTTTGTTTTGTTTTGTTCAAAAAATGTTGCTTTGTTTTTGTTTTTTACAAATGAGTCACGCAGATGCTGGAAAATAATGTCAGGGCACTACACTAACTTGTTGCCACGGTTGCACTGCTATGCCTAACTTTTTTTCTTAGGCGCACCCAAAGTTTTCAACCACATCGCTTAACACAGCAGTTCTACATGTGCACTTTTGGGGGAAATTGCTGTCTATGCAGACAAAATTGATTTGTAAATGATTAACTAACAATCTTGTCAACACAAAGTTCTTTATTTGGAGTGCATTTCTAGAAGAAAGATAAGTTACTGAATGGGTGCTTGTGCTTAAAGTGCGTTGGCACTCTTTGGCAATATTGCAGACAATGTTAAACTCAATCATCACATCAGCTCCTCTGACGGCCTGTTTGGGGGAGGGGCCACTTGAGCAGTGCTATCGCAGCCACTTCTGTCGGGCCTAGGCTGCTCACTACGGCTCACTAGGGCTGGGTATCATCACTGATTTCTACAATCCATTCGATCCCGATTCACAAGGTCCTGATTCGATTTGATTTTGCCTCAGACAGTCAGAAATATTATAATTCTGATCATTTATCAGTACTGATACACGTGAGACTTCATCAGAGGTGTGAACATCACAGCAGATGCGTTTGTGTCAAAGTAACTGAGGATAAAAGAGAAAAAAACATGAAGGAGACTTTCCTGGCCTGGCTTTTTATAGCAGATAAAATTTTGCATCATTTTAAAACAACGGTAGACTGATGGGTAATAAGCACATGAATGATGCCGAAAACAGAGATCTGAGACGGGAAGTACAGAGAGAGAGAGAGCTGTGCATGAAGTGCAAAACAGCAGAAGTCAGAGGGAATTCATGACGATGTTTATGTGAAGCGTAGTTTGGATCTTCTTTTGCTGCTGGTTCAGTAAATTTTGGTTGGAAAGAGACAAAACCTGCAGCATCAGAATCTCGCGCAAAAAAGCCGTAAACACAAAGCGCGGACCGGACGCATCGGAGTCAGCGAGCTGTCGGCTTTCAGCCCCGACGGCGTGTCCGTGTACGGGCCGTCGTTTCTGGCAAAATAAGTTTATATTTAAAAGCCGATTCAGGATTTAATGAATCGATATCGCTTTATTCAAGCTACTCACCTCTCTCTCATATCATAGAGGTCCCGCCCCTGACTATGTCTGATTGGGACACACGACAGGGGCATGATGTGTGTCAGTTGTTGACCACACGGACTTTCAGAGACTTTTTTTTTTACTGGAACAGCTGGTTGCACTGGTGCTACCAAGGATTTTATTTTAGTCGCACCATTGAAATATTTGGTCGCACTCTAGAGCCCTGAATGTTATTAACAATGAAAGGATGGACACAGAGGCACAGAGGATATATTAGCAGTCTCTTAAAAGTCAATGCTGACTGCCAAATGGCAAAAACTTGAACCTATGTCATCGCACGACAACGTGAAAATCACTCAGGTTTCTATCACTGCTGTTTGAATCAATGATTAAAGCTAGACATTACTTCATTAGTACTTCAAATGGTGAAAATATCACTTCATGCACTTTTTCCACTCTCCAATATGTTGGTGCAGTAGTTCTAAAGTAGTCCTGGTAACATTTGCATTCCCGTGTTACCTGTGTATGTGAAGGTGGTAGGCCTTTGCGTCCATACACACCAACAAGAGCATCTCTCTGGACGGAAATGTTGAATTTCAGGAACTGTGGTTGGTCGATATACAGCTGGGACCTCCAAAACACACCTTGAGTAAAGAAACAGAACAACATTAACGTCAGTGATTTAAATATTAACACTCCCCACCTGACTTTCAGAAATGCCGCCTTCTCAGTGTTAGTTGTCTTTATAAAAACAGTGTGATTTGTTATTCATTTCCCATCGACTTCTGTTTCCTGCAACTGCGTGTGGTGTTGTAGCACAACAAGTTACTACTGCGTCTTATTCATAAATATGTGGCAAAGGATGTGTGGCATTTCAAGAAAGCCGTTTAACCTTTAAGGCTTATTACTGTGACACACTCGAAAATAATGTCAGAAGTGAAAACCAGTAAACAAAACGAGTGATTTCATTCACAGTGCTACAGATGCAGAGTTCCTCACATGTGGAATATTTATAACTCTATCCTCACAATTTAGATAATGAAAGTCTTTGGACTGTGAAGCCAGAGAACCCACGCAAAGGCCCCGGGCAGGTGGGGGTATTGAACTCAGGACCTTGTTGCTGTGTGTAACAGTGCTAATCGCCACTGTGCTGCCTTGTTTGCAAGTATAGTTATTATAATATGATTACGTTCCTCTTTGTAGTAGATTTAAGTAACACACTCCACTGAATTGTTAGAATCTCTGCCATCACTGATATAACTGATTAACAGAAACATGGAGGTGAAACACAGAAAGATTCCACTACACGACGTAACAATCCTACAAACTGGTGTGGGGTGTTGGAAATGTTACACTGAGTTTACAGCGTATTAGTCACAGCAGATCCCGACACAGGTGCATTTGTGTACACAGCTCACCTGCAGGTATATCTTGTATGGCTCGTCTCCCCACATCCACCTCTCCTGTGTCTATGGTGTTGTTCTCTAGAAAAAGCATCTTACCTGCAGAAGGAAAACACATCAAACTGAATCCATGAGATGCTCTAAAAGCCACCATCATGGCTACGTAGGAAGAACACTGTCCATCGTCAACATCGGAGATAATACCAGTGCTTGTTAGAGAGCTAACAGACACTGGAGACAGGTTACATTGGTTGTGGTACTTCACTACAGAAAATTCACTGCAGAAGAAATGATTATGTTTGGTCAGTTGAAAACAGTAAGTAAGTGAACATATAATAACACTCAGAGATTTCTTACAGGTTAATTAAGGTTTTCTTTTGAGTGAGTGCAAAGTCACGAAAGAAAACAAAAGCTGAACCTCAGAAAGTGTCGGCACTCAGTGTTTCAGTCAGGTGGACATGAAACGTTACGTGGCTGATCCCTGTGGTTAACAGTTATATATGTAAATGGTAACTGGGCTGGTTCTTTTCTACTCTTGCAGAGCAGGTTGTATAAGCACCTTGGATGCTTTATACAACCTGCCTCATTCACTTTTGCTATGTTTTTCTGTGCTTTCTATCCAACATTCAGCCTACAGGAAACGCAACAAAGAGCAACTTGGGCTTAATATGTTGCTCAAGGATGTTTGGCACACAGACTCGAGCAGCCAGGAGTTGAACCACCACCACTGCTTTGATTAGTAGATGACATGTTCTTCCTCCTGACCTGTACCCCATACCTCACACAGAAACTCCAGTGTGTGTCATGCTTTTAAGAGGGTAAAGAATAATCTGCAGGTATAACATCTGGAACAATGAAAGTGGAATTTGTAGAAAAATCTAACCAGTTAAAGTAAAAACCAGTTAACCTGGAACACCTACCACACAAACCATTAAAGAAAAGACTGGGAGGGCCATAACAACAAGGACAAACGTCAATGATGCATGTTTTATAGAATCTACACCTTACTAAACGTTGACAGAATGTATTATACTGTAATGGACGGGATTATGAGTTAGCTTGGCTGTTGTGTTATTAATGTTATTGTGTTCAGAACTGCCACACTGTTAAAGCAAAGACGCCCTTAAACCTGCAACAATGTGATTTACTGAGTGTCCTTGAATGTGTCAGTCGTGGACTGTGACACTAACACTAACTGATACTGAGAAAAGGTTCCTTCACACAAAGGAATCATGGCACACACACCTGTTTGTGTTTCCTTAGCTTCAGTGTAGTTTGCAGAGAGTAGAGCTAGAGTGTGTTCACCGGCTCAGGTGTGTCAGCAGAGTGTGAATATTTACCTGTGCTATGCATTAGCTGATATGACATGCTGCATATAACACAAGTGTTCAACTCAAAGATGCAAACTATTATTTCTTATGTGAGAAAGACTCCCACCCCTGACGTTTCTGTCGTTCTCCTCACTCTTCCTGTGTATAACAGCTAACACACAGGAGTGGAGATCTGCTTTCCAACACTGCCATTTAACTCATTCTTTGCCTAAATCGTTTAAACCTGTTTAACTCTTTCTTTCTTTTCTTTAACATTATCTGTGACTTGTTTTCGACTCATATCCCTGCACATATTTAAACTGTTGTAAGTTTAAAGTTTGGGAGCAAACTTTTTCCAGCAGAAAGGAAACATTTACAGTTTTTCTCTGTTTCCAAACAACGATTTCAGAGCCCTCACAGCTTTCAGTAAACATCCTCCAACAGTCGGTGTGTGCTGCTGTTATCTCGCTCATTTTAAGTTTTATTCAGCACTGCTTTGTGGTGTGAACAGAAGGGATGAGCAGCGACAAAAAGAAAAGAACGAATTGAGAAAAAAAGGCAAGAAAAGCTGAGAAAATGAAGACATGAAACTAAAAGAGTCTGACAGGCAGACAAAGAGAGAGAACAACCACAGAACAGAAAAGCTGCACATTTAACAAAAGCGTGACTGGCAGGGTGAGGTCAGCAGCCGTGGCTTTTGTCCTACATCTCTGTTACCTGTTACACTCATTTTTCTTTTACAATACTTCTCTGGTTTCTTTGCAATGCTGTTAGTCACTGCCTTCAAAATAAGTTTTCAGACTGCATAACTTAAAAACAAAGCATGTTATTGATGTGAAAATCTGTTTGGTTTGTATCTGGTTGCTTTGAGTTGTACTGTCCATTTCCTGTTTTCTGCCTCGAGTCCAGAGGGACTCAAAGCAGGGTCACTACATCTCCATCTTCCCAAAAGCCAGTTAAGGGTGTTGTTCAAGTCCAACTCAGTGTGTGTGTGTGTGTGCCTGCCAAGCATCAAAGTGATATCAAACATCAGACTCTGAAAAGGGCTGGAGAGAAACCCTGACCTCTGAGAGTGAGTGGCAGATTATAATATGTGGTAAACTCTGAAGGCTATCCTGGGCTCCTGCGTCCAGCTCTTTTCCACAGCTTTTATTGTTTTTAATGTCAAAAGAAAGGGAAGGAAAAATTCTTTAAGCAGGGACTCACTGTTGTCTGTAGACACTATAAATGTGTTGGGTGTTGTGTCTCTTCCTCCACCTCCATTTTCAAAGGCTCCGTATCCCTCACTCTCCTGAAGCTGCCAGTTTAGACCAAACAGGTGCATGGCTGCAAAAAGGAGCAGACGAACAGGGGGGCAAAATGTTTAGTGTTCAGCAGTAATCTATTAGACACTCAAATATGCAAGCGAACACCAGTCTAACCATTCGCTCACCTCCACACACACACATAAACAAGCATCAGGTGTGTGTTTGTGTTAAAGCATCAGACAACTTTAGACATCAAGCTCATCTCCTGCTACATCTCAGTTGAGAAATAAGTAGGATAAAAAGTGAAACGAGTATCCACCAGCTACAGAAACATCCACAACCACACAGCTCATCACAGATCTCAGCTCAAACTGTTGTTCACTCCTACAGGACAAGGAGCCTCAGAATTATGTTGAAACAAAATGAGCAAGCGTGTCACATGTTTCAGATCACAAACAAACCTGACTAACACTGAACATGCAGTTTTAAATGAAAATCAGATTTATTAAGTGAAAAACAATGGACCTGTCTCGCCCTGTGTGAAAAAAGAATTGCCCAATAATAAGTTGTGCTGCTGGCAGCGAGAAGAGTAAGTAAGTGTTTGCGATATGGATTTCTCACATCCCCGCGGAGGAATGTTGTCCATGTCGTCTTTCTATAAAATTGGAGGGTTATGAGAACAGCCTGTTTAAGGTCACGCCAGGTCATCCAGATCCTGAAGCAGCAAAGCAACAGCAGCCCATCATACTACGACCACCATATTTGACCTTTTTATGGAATGCTGTTCATTTTGCACCACATGTAACAGGATGCAAACCTTTCAAAATGTTTAAATATTATGCCATAATTCCACAGAATAGTTTCCAAAAAGTCTTGTGGATCATGAACACGTCTGTGTGTTCCTTTAGTCAGCAGAGGTTTGTTCTTTGGAACTCTGCCAGTCTTTATCTCAACCTTGAATCATGAACAATATCTTATCTGAGGCAAGTGAGGTTCTGGGTTCTTTGATGTTGTTCTGGGTACTTTGATGTTGGTCTGGGTTCTTTGATGTTATTCTGGGTTCTTTGATGTTGTTCTGGGTTCTTTGATGTT
>NW_005187608.1:446373-449397 GCF_000239375.1 Pundamilia nyererei
GCCCTGTATTTTCATCTTTTATTTCATTGTTCCAGTTTCTGTTTGTTTCAGAGGGTTTAGTCCTCCTGCGTCTTTCCCCCTCTGTTATATAATTTTATGCCTTTCCCTGTTAATGGTTAAAGCTCCTGTTTTATTTTGGTAGTTTATTTACCCCCAGTGCCTTGCATTTATTAGCTGAAGCTATTTTTTCTCCCCTTGTGAAATATTTTGTTATTTGGATTTTGTGTTTTCTTCCTCATTTTTTTAATACAGATAGTTTTTTGTTTTATTCCATCTGTCTCAGGGTTCCTTTACCTATAACCGTTGTCTTGTTGGCCATCTCATTGTGCTGGACTTGCCAAACAATTCAAAACATCCTAGTACACAGGCAACAGTTTTTCAATTCAACAAAAGTCTGTAAAGATGACTTCTAGATTTAATTATAGACATAAAAAAGTTGTAAATTTGTTATGTATCTGAGGAAATCTGTAGTGCGGGATTAATTTGATCCAGATCAAAATACTTTTTCTATCATCAAGCCCAGAGATAATCAGATGTCTGTCTGAAAGGAAACCCACACTCAGCCAGGCACATAAACTATTTTTACACTATCGCAGTTATCTTTTCATCTCCAATAAGTATGATGCACATGAACATGGAGTGCTATTTATAAAACACTTCACATTTTTGATTGACAGCTTTATTTTGAACAAATATAAATAAAATGAAAAACAAAATACATTTAAAAATAAAAAAGAAAGCAGAAGTTATAAAACACACAAACAAACATTAAGTTCCCATCAATAACTCTATCTACATGCTCCAAATGGAGAACGACGAATTCATCTACTCTTTTTAACACTAGTTAATAATTTACAGATTAGTGTTCATAATCTAGACACACATAAAACACTATCACACTTTGTGATTAAGCTGCCTCTAAATCGTTGTA
The DNA here is from genome assembly GCF_000239375.1 of Pundamilia nyererei. NCBI lineage: Eukaryota > Metazoa > Chordata > Actinopteri > Cichliformes > Cichlidae > Pundamilia > Pundamilia nyererei. Next base: position 447,305 of record NW_005187608.1, read on the forward strand.
CCTTGTAAAAACAGTCTTTGCCTGTGTTTTCTAAGCACTTTGACATCCACAGCTTATCTTGATGTTTGTGTTTTCTCCTAAATAGCTTGATTGGATAATTTGTTATGACACAAAAATGTAAATACAACAATGTATAACAATTGTATCATTAGCATCTTTTTCATTATTTATTTCACTTCTAGTCTCATTGCACATTCAGAGCACTTGTTTTTACAAGCCACATTTATTCAAACTTAAACAGCACTTTGTGTCTGTCAAGCTCACCAACAAACAACAACTTTGAGCTTCAGTATGTCCAAGGACACTTTAACTCTCACACAGGACCAGGTAAAGACTAAACCGCTAACTGGCAGATTGTTCTACCTTCTGAGCTACAGCCACCACATCACTGCTTCAGACTACATATCACATTTAACACTTCATATATTTAGTGAGTTAGAGGATCAATAGGGGGTCCATGTCCCTCTTTCGGACACTCCCATAGGGCTTAAATCTGGGACTCGCAGCCAATTGCTCTTAGAACTGAAGAACCTTCTGGGATGAAACGTCTTCAAGAAAACTTACAGAAGTTCAGACGATTTTCTTTCCAAGCTCCTTAGGCTGAACAACACCTTCATCACAAAATACAGGTAGCTGCTTTAAAAACAGAAAGGTTAACAACTAATATAATCTGTTGATATATCCTGTGTGACAATCTTAAGCCAAATTTTTTTTCCAGAGCTATTTTTTTCTAGGATCAACATCATTGTGACACATGACATTGTTCTAATAGCAAAGCTCCACCTCTATAATGTCTCTACTGTCTGGAACTTAAAAGAATTCGTGAATATCTGATTTCTGCACTCTCACTGTAATACATATTACAGTGAGTTGTGTCAAGGACCAATTACTGATTTAACATGGCAACATTTATTGAGAGAAACCCCTGCTGTGGATCCTCCTACAACCCTCAACACACACTAATGCAGTTATTCTGCACACACATAGACAACCATCTGCCTCATTAAATTAGAGCCCTGCTGTGCTAGCCTGTTACCCACAACCCCTCATAGTGAGCCATGAGCAAAGGGTCATGGGAGAGTGCTGGCTAATCAACAGCAGCCTGAATGTGCATGTGTCGGCGTCTGTGTGAGTCATAAGGTAAGAGGATAATGGCGAGGGCAACGATCATGCGAGAGCGAAAAACCAGTAGAACAATCTTGTGGATTTAAAGGTAGATTCAATCTAAAAACTATACATTCATCCATCACATGGTGTCAGCAGCTTTCTGCTACCAAATATTTCATATTATTTAGATATTTTATATTACCTTTGTGGAACTGACAACATAATGAGAAGAGTGCAATAGAAACTTCATTGTGGAAAAGTCTGCAGCATGAAGAAGACTGACTACCCCAAAGCAGACCAGGCCTTCACTCTGAGCCCAGTTCAGCCCACCCACAGTGACAGCGGCCACGCTGTCTCACCTCTAATGTCCAGAATATTTACAGTGGAAAACATTTAACTGCTGGTCTGTTGTAGTCACAGTGCTGTACGCTCATGTGAAGCTGGTTAAAATGAGCAATCCCCTCAGGTCAGTGCTCAGAATGTATAACAACTCTATGTCAGCAGGTGTGAGCACATTTCTCAGGAAGCGTAGTAAGCTACAGTTTACTTCTGAATCTTGTCCAATTAAGTCTTTATCACCGTGTCCTCTGAAATCAAGGCTCTGTCGTTGAGCTGTCGTACATGCATGGTCAGGCCTTCTTGGCAGTTTCTTTGTTTTTTAAATCCTGTTCTGTTTGGCAGCATTTGCAATCAGAATTATGATCTGGATGCACAGTTGTGCCAAAAACATTTTGCTTTTCCAAGATTTTATGAATCTAGAGGCTCCTCTTTTTCTTTTATCTGTTTATTGATTGATTTCTATCAGTGTTCTTCCAGTCACTACATTATATGTATAATATAATGTCATATAATAAAACAATGTAATAATATATTGGCTTCCCTTCATTGGCTCCCTGTTAAATCCAGAATTCAAAATCCTGCTCCTCACATACAAGGTCTTAAATAATCAGGCCCCATCTTATCTTAATGACCTTGTAGTACCATAT
>NW_005187608.1:449962-453398 GCF_000239375.1 Pundamilia nyererei
TGCTCATAGGGGGTCATATGATTGTTGGGTTTTCTTCTGCATGTATTATTGTAGGGTCTACCTGACAATATAAAGCATCTTGAGGTGACTGTTGTTGTGATTTGGCGCTATATGAATATAATTGAATTGAAAAGTGACAATAGCTAAACTGACAGGAAGAATAGAAAAAGGGAAGTTAGGAGAAAATATAATAAAAGGATAGCACACAAATAGAAATGCACAATGTAATGTACCAATGCTGCATCTCTAATAAAAACCAAACAGAAGGAAAAAGAACATATAGCACCTGGGACGCAGAAATATGAAAATGCACAGAAACATAAATCACCAATCTTCTTATCTTCTTGTTGTGTGTGTGTGTGTGTGTGTGTGTGTGCGTTTGTGCGTGCGTGTGTGTGTGTGTGTGTGTGTGTGTGTGACTTCACTGTGAGGGCTAACTGTTTTTAAGCCAGAAGAAACCCACAGAGAAGTCTTATGGAGAGCTACAGGGTGAGCCCTGCAGGCTGAGCTATAGAAGCCTGTTTTGCCCCTTGTACTACCTACAGATACTCACGCTGAAAATCAAAATTATGCAACTTGGCAGCCAAAAACTGCACTGTAACACAAAATAGTACTCAGTGATTTGTGTGGCCACCATGTGCAGCATAAGGGCTCCGAATGAGATGACAGATGACATCCTGGGTGTGGGGAGGGTTCTCCTCTCAGGGGATCTGGACCTGGGCATCAATGAACTGCCTGCATGCTCTCGCCACATGAAATAGTCATTCACCAGGAAGAACCTAGGACCGACTCTACCAGCATAGGGTCTGACAATGGATCCAAGGAGTACAGCCGGTACCTGATGGAAGTCAGGGTGCCATTAAGTAGCCTGCAGAGGTCTGTGCATCTGTGGCCCTTCATGGTTGTGCCTCCCCAGAACATCATGCTGAATGAAGTTACAGGCAGCAGAACGTTCTCCATACCATTGCACATTTGCAACATGTGCTCAGGGTGTACCTGCAAAAGGCACAGGGTGCCCATGGTGGGCCTGCCAATTCCTGTATTCTATGCCAAATGCCAGTAAGCCTCCATTGTGCCAGACAGTGTTCACAGAGCCCACTAGAGGACGCTGAACCCTCAGGCTTTCCTCAGGAGCTTTGGTTTTGGTTGGAGACATTCACACCAGTTGGAGGTTATTTTGTAGGGCTCTGTTCCTCATTGCACAAAGGAGCAGATACTTCTGCTACAGGACTGCACCTGTGCAGTTACCTGTCCAGCTATCCTAGAGTTACTGCCTGTCTCCTGAAATCTCCTCCATGCCCTTGAGACTGTGCTGGTAGCAAAATGTCAATATTGATGTGCTTTCCTGGAGGTTTTGGACTACCTGCACATCATTTCTAGAGTCCAGGTTTAGGGGGTGACTATAGCTCAAGAGGTAGGTCGTCTATTAATTGGAAGGTTGATGTTTTTATCTCTGAATGCTCCAGTCTGCATGCCAAATATCCTTGGGCAAGATACTAACTCCAAGTTGCTCTCCATTGCATCCACTGCAGTGTGAATGCATGTGAATGTTAAATAGAAAGAAAGTGCTTGTGTGAAAGGGCGAATGAGGCATGAAGCGCTTTAAGTGGTCAGGTAAAGTAGAAAAACACTATACAAGAATTAGTCCATCAGTCCAAGTATCGCCTTACGCTACCAAAGTGACCGTAGGCAAATGCAAAACTAGTAAAAAAAAAAAAAAGCAATCTCGAGGAGGCAAAAAGTGTCAGTGGACCACCTGTAAAACTTGTGTTGGGGGTTGGTCTCGTTGCGGTGACTGCTCCTGTAGTTACGTTTCAGGTTTTTCCTTTATAGTTTCTTCATAGTTGTGACTAATATATCTAATACTTGTATTGATAAACTATGTATTGATAGACTGTGTACCGGGCAGCATCAGTGCAGAGACGCCAGCAGGAACAACAAACTGATTCACAAAGTTGGAACCATCAGAGTCAGTGAGTCCCAGGAGGTCACTGAACAAGCTCCAAACTGCTCTCCATCACGGACAGCTGATGAGACGCACCGCTCCACACTACCGAGGCTACAGAGCTCCTTCAGACCAGTTCAACCTGCTTCAGGTGATCATTCCTGTCTCTATAAAACTGAATAATAACTTCACTCTGTGGCAGATACAAGATGAATGTGACAAATATGATTCCACCCACCTGTTTTTTTAAATTTATAGTGCACGTGTTATTTATTAACACAAAGTCTAACACTCTTACACAATGTCAGTTTTACTTTGACAGTTTTCTAACTTAAAATTGACTTTGTTCTTTCACTGGTGTGTATATATGTTGTTTACTGTAGACTCCATCCATCCATGCGTTGTCTCATCTGTTTCTGAGTTTCTTCATGTTACAGGAGGATATGTTTGTATTTGAGGTCTTTAAGCCTTCTTCACTTTGTCAGCAGCTCTGGCAGTAATCAGACCAGGGTGAGTGAAGCTAAGCTTTCCCAGAAATGTGGCCAATCACAGTTAATTCATTATTAACAAGGAGGGTCGGGAGGGTCCCTTCAATTCAAATATTATAGGCAGATTACATCTTTTGTATGTACTTAGGTTATCTTTATATAATTTTAACATTTGTTTCATGACTTGAAATATTTAAGTGTCATGAATATGCAAAGAATTCCAAAGTCAGGCCTCTGGGAAAATACTTTTTCACAGCACTGTGTCTTCCCTGGCTTCACACTCACTTTTTGTCGATTCCTTAGTTCAGACAGGAAGTTTATTTTCCCACCTTATGACATTTATTTCTTAAAAAGCGTTCTTCTTTCCGCCTTGTATCTCAGATCACAGCGCGGTCCTGCCTACCACCCACTCCTGCTCAGCTATGCAGGACTGTGGTTACTGTTACTGCAACTTTTCTGAAATGGCTCTAACATGGGCCTCGCCTAATGTGACTTGCATTTAGCAAATAAACTCAACGTAATCAAACTGTTACTCAGTATGACGTTAGCTTGTAGTATCAGGGCCACACGAAGAAAAACACAGATATCACCGAGCATTCTGAGAATAAAGTTGAAAGTACCAGATTAAAGTCGTAATTCTATTTCCAGAAAAAAGTCAAAATGTGGACATTACAGTCGCTCCCCCCTCCCTCCCCCGACCCCCTCCCCCGACCCCCTCCCCACCCACCAACACCACACCACCCACAAAGCCAGTGGCGAGGGATCTACATGTCCAAGGACCGTCTGAGCTTCAGCTGTAATTGCTTTAGTTCTATTGTGGGAATCAATGACCTTTGGAAAAAGAAAAACTCCCCTCTGACTCTGTTTTTTCTCTTCTTCCTTCTTGCACACAATCTAACAAGGAGTAAATTGCTCTGACAGTTTGAAAGTGTTGCAGGGGAGAAAGAAAAGCACTGAAGGGCTTTTTATGACCACAGCTGGAAAAGTGACGCATACATACATA
>NW_005187608.1:453467-456265 GCF_000239375.1 Pundamilia nyererei
TTTTTTTAAAGATGAAAATTCAGACATAATATATGAATACTTACAGATACTGCATTTCCTAACTGTAATGTTGTCAGGGGACGATCTTAACGAGTCATTCTTTTGTACTGTTATGCAGGTCTTGGTATTATGTCTCTGCCGAGTGTGGGTTTAATAACTTAACTATCTGGTTATCTGACGGGCTCATCCCACAGAGAGAAAACCCCCACATGCAGCAACAATAGCACAAGGATGGCTTATATCAAGACGCTGAACAGACGGCAGGAATTCACAGTAACAGTGGACACAAATACAAGATTTCATTTGTCATTCAGTGGCATTATAAGTGTGTGTGTGTGTGTGTGTGTGTGTGTGTGTGTGTGTGTGTGTGTGTGTGTGTGTGTTAGCTTACCGATGCAGTAACAGAGCATGACAGACAGCAGTACAGACAGACCTACTGCACTGAGGGCTGTACACCTGAGAAAAAAGGAAACAAAGGAAACAGGTTGTAACACGTGTCACAGTTTTCTGGAGTAATTTTGGAAGCACTCATTTATTTTAATTACCAATCCCACCATCTTATTGGGGATTGTATTTATTTTTGCAAACAAACGTTAGCTCCAGCTTGAAGCCTTGTGTGACCACTCCCAAAATACCTCATGCTACTTCCTAACATTGGTCATTTTATCTGCATCATTGGACACTGCCGATAAAATATATCTGCATCTCTATGTCTGTGGAAGATAACATCTGATCAGAGTTTCGCCCTGCACCGAGTGTTTCTGGTTTGTGTGGAACTTGCAAAAGGAGAGTTAAAGGATCTAAAATAGTTACCAAGGCAATACAATAAGCCACAAATCTGTGGTAGGCAAACAAATAGCAGAGTCAGCTGTTCTCTAGATTCTACTTTAAAGTCTCAACACATGAAAGCATTCATGAATTCTCTGCTCAGCATATCTTGTCACTCCTGTTGTAGTTGTTTCAATCGTTTACCTCGAACCTGAGAGCTCCACACTCGTGCTGATGGTTTTATAGATCCACTTTCTTTGATTCTACTTAAATAAACATCTACTCTACTGAAGCAAAGCATAAAAAGATAAATTTGATGCTTATCAAGTACAAAAAAATATCTATGAACTCTCTTTCTGTGAATAAAATGACTTTCATGCACTTTACACAGTTTCATATTTTGCATTTATTTCTCGACACAAATATACTGATTTAATTTATCAAGTGACCCAAAAACTGATCAAATGTGATCTCTATGAGGACAAAAGAGAAATCACTTCAGTTGTGTGGATCTGGGAGAACCGCCTCTTACTGGGCTCTCTGGGAAAGTTCTTGAAAGAGACAGGATGCAAAGTGTGCTGTGTGTTTTTCCCACTCATCTGAAGAACATACCCCGGTAGCCAAATTGGCCCAGGAGTGGTCTAACTCGAGCTTGGTTGCCAGCATCTCCCCAAACTCCTAAAACTCTGAGTAAAGTCAAAGCGTGTGCTTGCAGGTACTCTTTCTTACTGATGGACAATAAGGTGAAAAATTCATTTTACCTCCATGAGCAGTACTTGGAGGATTTCTTGAACTTGAAGGCTGAGCGGGATAGAGTATTCCTAGGTAACGGCCTGGTAGGAGGGGAGTACACTGAGCCTGTTGCCATAGTGTAGCCAGGAGTAGCTGTGGAGAAGAGGGGGGTAGTGCCTGTGCCTGTTTTAAAGAGGAAGTGCCTACAGTGAGAGAGAAAAGGGAGGAACACATTAGTTACAGTTACATATACTGAAATTCTTTACATACACAGGAAATGAACTGCTGTGTTACAGTGTTGCCACTTGGTGACAGCGCCAAATGACTGTGTGAAAATAAGTCTCATTACACACCACAATCAAGTGGCTGAGCTGTCGAACTACAGCAAAGCTTGTTTTCAGTACTGTGTCTCAGACCTTTATACAGATTTCATGAACACAGTGTCACATCACAACCTTCCAAGACAACTTTAGAGTCATGAAACTTACACAAATAATCTGGAAACCCTGTGAGACCCAGCCCATCAAAGAACTGAGATGTTTAATAACCCTTATAACAAAATCCACTTTGTTTTGCTATATCATGTTGTGTATGATATGTTTTTATTAGATATTTTTTGTATCACATTTGATACATTGGGTGTTTTTGACAACTTTTTGTTAATTAACAACAATGTTAATTTTAGACCAAAAAAAGAGTTTTGTCGATAGCACTTTGAAATGATGGCAAGTATTGATCATGTTGATGAGATAGAGGTCATTAAAGGGTTAAACTCAATTTGCTGTCCGACAAGTGCAGGCAAAATAAAGGCGTGTTTCCTCAGGGTCAACACAAACCTTTAAAAACACACACAAACAAACGTCAATTGAACAACCTCACAAACACACACACTGCCCAAGACGTCTAGCTGTAAAATAGTCTCTCACTGGCTGTAAGCAGCAACCAGTGGTTAATACCAGTTTGGTAAAAGTGACTGTGTAGGAATGACAAATAATCAAAACTAAGGTTGAAACATTGCCACACAGTCTTGGGTGTAGTACTGTATATGTCCTAAGCAGCAGTTTAGCATTCTAACAGCTTGTGGGAGAAAGCGGTTCATTCTGCAGGTTCAGTCTGTAGTAGGGCTGGGCGATATGGCCTAAAATCAATATCACGATAAATTGAGCAGTTAACCTCGATAACGATAAATGGACGATAACCACCCCAAGTGCCAAAGAAACAAACGTTTTTGTTTTTTTTCATTTGATGGGGCTGTGGCAGGCAGCATAGTTCCTCCAGTTATTTTGATAATATTATTC